>NW_007578997.1:134135-143509 GCF_000690725.1 Stegastes partitus
TTTTCAGGGCCGGTTGCTACGTCCATCTTTTATACAGTCTATGATATCCAGACTTTCTTCGCGTAAGTAGATTCGATTAGATAAAACTCGACAAAACAAACTCTCCAGTCAGAGACAACAGGTGTCATCAACTTTCTTTCTCAACTCTTTGACTCTCCACATAAAAGGAAATGCGTCACGTGACTCTTCTTCTGCACAAAATGCACCGATCATGTCCCGTCTGCTTCAGTCAGCAGCTTGTTTTAATGGAGAACGATGAGGAATATAAAAAAGTTATGACGGTAAAAAAGTGCTGCTACTGTAGCTGATGCAGTTAACTGTTCATCGTCTGTTAATATATTTATTCTACTGATCAATGCAGCTGTTAAACTTCATATAATCAAACATAATATTATATCAAAGTGCATTCAGGTCTGACTCTGTCCCATAATGCAGGATGTTAATTACATTTCTGGCCAAATCAAAGTGAAATTAATCTTACTAATAATAATAAACACCAGCAGAACAATCAGGGTTCTATCAGCTGCAGCACCAGCAGAGTAAACGGACCAAACGTAAAAACACATTTATGTTATTTCTGCATCAACAGGTGAATACATGGAGGTTTCCATGGCAACACGATGTGTGATGCTGTAACTGCACGGCTTCATTCGGTGGGTTTTAGTAACGTACAGATCAACAGGAAACGATTTGGGTAAAGGGAGACGTTTCTTACAGCCAATTCAAATCCAAAACTCTGAACAGAACCGGCATCAGTTACCATGGCGATGTAGCAGGTTAAAAAACCTTCATGATGCTGAAAAGTCAACACACCTGCTGACAGACTAATCTCACAGCACAACCCTCATGTAGCTAAAAAGACATCCTGGACATGTCGAACTCGCTCCTTTTTCCATCACAACAAACCGATGCGGCGTCCACATCCCTGCAGCTCATCTCACACTTCAGCTTCAGATTCAAAGGTGTCGATCCTGTTTCCCTCTTCGCTGGAACATCTGACAGAACAGACTTCTGATAACTTCAAATGCCACAAGTTCATATCAGAAAGCAATGATTTTATCTGAAGAACAAATGGCGACCGCATTAAGGCACTTTTACGGGACAGAAACATATAAGTCCTCGTACATAAATTTCAGTTTTACGTTCCTCATAAGGAGTCGCTGCATTAATGGAGGTTACACCAACTCACATCCACAGCCTGGATTCAACCAGAGAGAATTAAAGATGAGGCCACACCTCTGTTCCAGCAGCTGCAGCTCCAGACTTGGTTTTATCCACATCAAAAGAACTCACCGACGCTCTGGTCTATCAGGTTGTAACCTCTGAAGTCCAACCAGTTGTACAGCATCTGCTCCTTTCTCCTGCTGTTATATCAGACATGTCAGGCTTTATGGGAAATTGTGTTTAATTCAGGCCACTGAAAACACCAATACTGAGAAAACAACGACCACATTTATCCAAACACATGAATTGAGAGGCTTTGCTCTGAGGCTGGATTTTGGGGTTTTTGGCTCTTGAGTTTCCAATGACTCCTAAAACTTAGACTTTTCTACGATGGAATCACTGAAACACTCAAGTCAATCCTGCATTTTGGTTCTTTTCTAGATTATTACAGGTCTTCTGGAAATATAATCAGATCTCAAAAGCATACATGCATAAATGCTAATATTTGGTTAGACGTCTTTAGTCATTTTTCCTCAGTGAGGTGCTTTTGGGAGCCTTATACAAACTTCTGGTTTTATCTTTGACCCTCCTCTTGATCGAATTGGTTCAGTTAAACTAAATGTGTTGTCTCTCTGACACAGACTTGTTTCTTCATCACAGTCCAAAGCGTCTTGATGGGGTTTAAGTCAGGACTTTGGGGGGAAACAGTCTAAAACTTATTCTGGGCTAACTTAATTATTAGGTCATTGTCTTGTTAGAACAACCAACTGCATCCACGACTGATTATTATAGGTTCTCCTGAAGAATGTGGAGGTCCTGCTTCATTCATCCATTAACTATCTGGAAAGCATCAGTTCCACAAGACTGCCCCAGAGCGTCATACTGCCACAGCCATGCTTGATGGTGGGGTTAAAGTCTTTGTACACTTCCAGAACTAATAATTCATGTATGTATATTTTTGACCCAGCAGATTACCTGAGGACCTACAATAAATCTATGAAGGATCCAAAATGCATGTTTGTTGTTTTTTTGGGGGGGGAACAAAGACGTTTGTGTTTCAATGACTCCATCAAAGAAATTTCACAGTTTTCTGAGTCATTAAAACCTCAAGACTGCCGTGATAGACATAAGTTTTATAAGTGTACTTTTGTTCATGACTATAGGTCGACTTGATCTGGCAAAAGAACTCGAAAGGTCCAGATTCATGTCACTGAAACTCCTTTTTCTTTGGATCTAATGATTGGAGTAAGGAGTTATTCAAAGAAGAAGCAGAAAAATACGGCCAGACAGGTTGGACTGTCATTTTTATCTTGTGGTCAGTTTTTAAATTTAAAGTGATAAATTCACCTCTTCTAAGAATGTCAGAAACTACAAACATGAGCAAACACAAGCCTTTCTTCACCAACTTATCAAACATGTCTCTTGTTCCTCATTCTGCAGATTACGGGTGGCCCCTGCCCTCCAATCTTTGTCCCATCTGGATCTATCTGGACGTTCTGTTCTCCACGGCGTCCATCATGCACCTCTGCGCCATCTCCCTGGATCGGTACATCGCCATACGGAACCCGATCCACCACAGCCGCTTCAACTCGCACACCAAGGCCCGCATCAAGATCATGGCGGTGTGGACCATCTCAGTGGGTGGGTACCACACGCACGGACACAAACGGCACACGTTGAAATTCGACTCGTTTGTTCCGTTAATCCCCCAAACCGTTTGTCTACGTTCTAACAACGTATTTGGTTGTTAGTGATCCGAGGTGAGCAGAGGTTGGCTTCTATTTGTTTCACTGGGATCACAGCTAGAATGGTTTTGTTCTAAAAACGTTCTGGAGACGTTCTGTAAAGTCTCAGTAATGTTTGGTTAATGTTCCTACTATCATATAGGATTGTTAGAGATCCGAGGTGAGCAGAGGTTGGTTTTATTTGTTTCACTGGGATCACAGCTAGATTGGTTTTGTTCTAAAAACGTTCTGGAGACGTTCTGTAAAGTCTCAGTAATGTTTGGTTAATGTTTCTAACAACATATATGGTTGTTAAAGAGATTTGAGGTGGCAGGAGTTGGTTTTTGTTTGTTTTGGATCTGGAACTTTTACATTCTAAAAATGTTGTGGGAAAGTTCTGCTAATATTTTTAGCTGGAAGTTTTCCTTTAGTTTTCAGAATGTTGTTCTTAAAAGACGGGCTAAAGTTTTCTTCAAGGTGCTCTTTTCACACTTTTTTCCCCAAACGTTGCATTGACATCCTTTTTTTGTTATTACGCAACATTTTGAGAACGTTTTAGAGAAGAACGTTCTCAACAGAAACATCCCTAAAACTGAATATCGGAGGCAAAATGTTCCACATTTATGATTAGGTTACATTACAGGAACGTTTTATAAAAACCCATTCTGTCATCTAACGTCCTGATAACCTTGTAGTATGTTCTTTGAATGTTAGTTTGATTCGCCTGATTTGTGACATACTTTTTCTTTCATAGAATGGTAAATATGTGTAAAATACCAAATTCTTTTTTGTTTTTACTTAAATATGGTTAAAAACAAGATTATTTTTTAGGGTCAAATGTTGTAGAAAAACAAGAACACATTGCAGATTATAAAAATGCAGATTTCTGATGTGGACATTGTTGAAAAGTAAATTATTTTTGTGATTTTATGAGCAAAACAGGGAAAATCTGAAAAAAAAAACAGCAAATTGTTAAAAAATAATCAGTAAATACTGTAGATTTGGCAAATTGTTTGAGAATGAAGAGAATGTAAGTGGTGGCAGAAGAGAAACTGTAAAATGTAATTTAAAAAATCAACAAGAGACGGCAAGAAAAGGTGGAAAGCCGAATGTTACGCTCAACATTACATCAGAGTTAGAATAAAAACTTTTGTACTTCAGTCTCTAAAAGCTCAGACAAAGGATCCTCCAGAATCAGATGGTTTTTTTGCAGTATATTGAACAACCCTGAAAGTCTTTAATTCAGTTTTGCTCAGCAGATTCTTCTTTCTCTCACTGTTCCTGGTTATTGTCTTCACCCTTCAGCACACAAACAGGTTTTCTAAGAACACAAACAACAGCCCTGTGCCGTCTGAATGAACGAGGCGAACCAGAGATTAACAAATCCGAGCAAAGCCTTTTGAAAAACAAACGGGAAAAGCTTTTAATTGGATTAAGTATTGTATATATCAAAGCTAATAATAAGCGGCGGCATGTCGGAGGTGCAGGGGGTTTACGCCGCCTTCGCTTTGTTCTCGTTTTCATGCGAAAAAGTGTGGAAGGTTAAAGAAGGTGTTGTTTCAGGTTTATCTTGAAACAACAGTCTGTGCGCGGAGGGAGTTCTTGGTTACTCTCGTCCATCCGGGATACGAAGAAATCCGACCCGAAAGCAGTTCTGCAGTGAGAGAAAATTCCTCTTGGAGTTCACTTGTAGGTAACGCGAGGCTTTTGCAGGGCGGAGTGGAGTTCTGACAAAATCATATCGGCCAAAACTTGACAGCTGGAAAACTCCACTGGCAGCACTTTGTGTTTACTCTACACCCTCCTGCAGATAAATACAGACGAAATAAAATCTCTTTTCCTCCACTAGTGTTTGAATCTGTGCATTTACATGTGAACCAATCTGTTACTAAGCGACACGCAGGTCTGCAGTTCTTTAAACTATTCGTAATTATGAACCACATACATGCAGCTGTTTTCAAATTTACTCATTTTGCAAGAAAGCTAATCATTAAATGTACCAAAAACAATGTAAAGTTAGATGATAAAGCGCTGTTTTCCCTGGTAAACCTGTCACATAAGATGTTTTGGAGTATAGTTTTAACGGTAGAGGAATCATCTTCAATTTAAGTCATTAAAATGTTCATTTTATTATCATTTTGAAGGTGTTTCGCGTGACTTTTTGGGGCTTTTTTGTGCCTCTGCGGTCATTTGCTGTTGTGATTTGCTGCCGTTTCGTCTCTTTGCGGTTCTTTTACGCCTCTGTAGTGATGTCGTTTTACTTCATTGTCATTTTTGTGATCGTTGTTGGGCTTCATAAGCACACTTAACGGCGGTGGAGTCACTATTTAACGCTTACAAAGAGGAAAACTTACTTACAGCCCTTGTTTTTCTCATGTTTATTTGCGTTTTGAGTTCATGTTTGGTTGAGTTTGGGAATCAAAACTTGGGAATTTGGGTTTAAATGCACCATCGCATGCAGCAAATCTCCATTTTGTACGTTTCCGGGGTGACGGAGCTCACACAACCACTACTTTGTGTTTATCTAAGATCAGAATAGAGCCTCCTAAGGTCCTGACTCGCCCGTAAACACCTGATAATGGCGATAACATCTGAATCAGCTGAGCCAAGAGGAGGTTTGCGTGTCTCTGAACTCGGACAAAGCGGTGAAAAATGACATAAAAAATGTGTTCTATGGTTGCGGTGAAGCAGTTTTGTGTGCATCCTTGTTCACTATGTCACTCTTTATAAGGGTCGAAGGTTCTTCAGCTACAATTCGCTAAAATAAAACAGGAATTCCAGTTATTTGACTTGCAGTCACCTGAGAGAGGCCACGGTTAAACCCACAACACTGTGAAGGGAAAGCGAAGCCACTAATCGCGCCAGTCGGAGGTCAGTCGGCTCCTCGTGAGACGCAATTTTCCACAAGATACAAGTGACGTTTATGACTCCATATAATTTTTAATGGACGCCGGAGAACAATCAGGTCTCCGTAATTGGCTTCTGCCCGCCTGGCTGCTCTCCAGCTGTTCAGGTCAATGGACCTCGATGAGCAGGAAATGTGATGATGGAGCTGCAGCTGACGGAGCGCCGGGAGGGTCCAGACCAGCTCTGCGCCGCCGCCGTTCACGCTCGCCGGGAGAAAACGAGGACCAGAAATGTGGAGCAGCGTAAAGATTCCCAGCTGATAAACTATCAGCTGGGAATCTGCAGAACCCACACCATCAGATATCGTTTGATTGGAGCCAAATTATCCAGAAACGTTCCCACTTTTCCCTCCTGATTGATTTGTTTTTCCCGTCGTTAGCTGACATGCTTTCACACTAAGCTAATTAGGATGAGAAATGGTAGAAAAGCGGAGTTTTCTCCACGTGGCAGCGAGCCTGGCTCTTAGATTTTTATCAAATTAATGGATGTCAGGAACATTACGGCTGGATGTCGGCGGATTGGTTCTCTTAATGATTTACAGGAGACGTAACCGAGTTACCCCGATTTTAAAAGATAAGAGACAATACGAGCAGCCGTTTGTTCAGAAGAGTGACGCGAATGTCAAATCTGCGGAACAAACGCAGACGCCAGTGATGGATGAGGAAATGTAATGTCTTTATTCAGCCTCAGTTCAACAGCACCTGAAAGCTTAATGAGAGTTCAGTGACAAAGAGACACAATTTACCACCAGAGATAAAAAAGACCACAAAAAAGGACACGAAAAAACTACAAAACATCTAGTTGCAGACGTAAAATCACTACAGAGAGACTGAAAAACTATAGATGGAAGCAAAGTGATGCACAGCAACCAAAGAAACACAAAACTGTGTTCGACAAGACAACTACGGAACAACACGCAAACTATTTATACACAAAATCACTACAACAAGATGGAAAACAGCCACAAGAAGATGCAAAATGATGCCCAAGAAAAAGACAACAGCCATAAAGACACACAAACAACTGCAAAGAGAAACACTGTTATGACACAGGATACAACAAATGACCACAGAGGCACATACACACAAAAAAGACAAAAATAACTACAAAAAAGCTACAAAACAATGACAAGATAGCTGCTAAAAGAAAACCAGGCCTGCAATGAAATGATGCACAAACTACAGAGGCACAAAATCCCCATAAGAAGATGCTGGGGGAAAAAAAACAACAACAACAAAATAAATAAAGGTGCAAAATGATGATTTTGCGAAACAAAATTACTACGGTGACCAAAGTAAACCAGAAATCGACAGAACAACTACTAAGAGAGACCAAATTAGTACAGAAGCTACACAAACACGGGGCAAAACAAGTTCAAAAGCATGATATGACTCGAAACAACCACAAAACATCTACGTAAAGACTGCAGAGCGACCAGAAAGATGCATAAACTACAGAAACACAAAATAACTACGAGACGATGCAAAATGATGGTTGAGATAAACTAAACAACCACATGGACAAAGTCACGACAAAGGCCACAACAAATGACCAAAGACAGACAAAAAAAACCTCAACAGATGTTTTCAGCTTTTCATCAATCAAAGCTTTATGGGAGAGTTTCAAAGTGAAAGTTACTGCTGACAAATAAACTACTAGAGTTAGACTCTGAAGTGAACTGGAGGAAGGTGCTTTGGTCTGAAGAGACTAATATTGAGGTTAATGGGCATTACACTGGATGTTATGTTTGGTAGAAACCAAATACTGCATGTCATCAAACCCACCATCCACACTATGAAGCACGGTGGTGGCAGCATCATGACGTGAAGGATGATGGTAGCATGATTGGTTGCCTAAAAGCAGTGATCGTGACGACAGTTTCTGACAAGTTCTTATGGACTTATTCACTCTTTTTGGTGAGATGGTGCTGCAAACTTTAGAAGTGTATCATGTGTGACACCACAGAGGCCATGAACTGAGCTGTAATGATTCACTGATTCTAGTTTCTCAAAAGGGGAATGTTCAGACATTATCAATATTTAATCAGAAAGTGTTGAGTTACTTGCATCTGCCATATAAACTGAATGTTTTCTGAACTTCAAGCCAACACTGTTGCAAATGCAACAAAAAAAAAGAAAGATTGATCAGTTTACAACAAAACACTGCTATCAGGGAACACAAGGTCAGAAAAGGGACTCGACACCATCAGTAAAAATATAGATGCGCCTAAAATCTTCAAGGTCCTCATGGATTTACCAGCCTTTGTGTCCACACTAACACGTCCTGCACCAACAGAACAAATATAGAACTCATGAAAGAGGGATAGAGTCTTGATGAGATTTAATGAATCATCCAGACCAGAAAGAAAAGCATCAGCATGAAAAACATCTGATGTTTTTGCAGCTAAATAGCTTTCTAATGGTGGAAGGAAAGGACGCTGAAGAAAAACTTTCTGTGCTGAGAACACGTTAATGGTTTTGGTTAATGTCTTTCAGTCTGTAGCCGGTATGTAAATGTTTGCTTTTCAGATGCTCGTCGTGGCGTCAGTCCTCTATAGAATGAAAACCAGGTCATTTTTATTATTTGCCAGTAATGTACCCCAAAGATCTGAGAGTCTTTTCTGCTGCAGCAAGTAAAATAATCTCCGGAATGGGCACCGTCGTCTTGGTTGAAGTAATTTGCAACCAGATTCTGTGCCATGCTGACCGATGGATGGAGATGTCGTGTCAAGGTCACGGCTAATGCTTATAGAAAGTATTCACCCCCATTAGAAGTTCTGCTGTTTTTCAGCATTCAACATCATGATCAATTCAACTTGGCTTTATTGACAAATATTCCCAACAAACACTTTTTCATGTCACAAGTAATGTTAATTTAAAAATGTAAAATGTACGTAATTGCGTAAGCGTTCGCCTCCTTTAAAGTGACACCAGTTGGTGCTAGAAGTCACACAATTAGCAAAACTGGAGATCATCTGAGTGCCGTGAGTGTGTCTCAGTGATTGTCATATAACGACAACTTTAACTACACCATGAAAACAAAAGAAAACTCCAAGGAGCTCTGTGGAAAGGCTACTGAAAAGTATAAGTCAGGAGGTATGTTGGGGAAATTTCCAAGTCACTGCATGTTTCTTGGAGTAGAGTTAAATCATCAAGAAATGGAAGAAATACGGCCCATGTGTGAATCTGCCTTGAACATGTTCTCAAAAACTGAGTGACTGAACAAGAGAGAGACGAGTGAGGAAGGCCACCGAGACACCTGTGACTCCTCTGAAAGTCAACTGGAAGGAGGTTCTTTGTCTGAACTTTTTTTTCCATCAGACTAGACGCCATGTTTAGCAGAAACCAAACACTGCACATCATCACAAACACACCGACCCCACTATGTGGCCTGGTGGTGGCAGCATCATGATGTGAAGCATGGTGGTGGCAGCATCATGATGTGAAGCATGGTGGTGGCAGCATAATGATGTGAAGCATGGTGGTGGCAGCATCATGATGTGAAGCATGGTGGTGGCAGCATCATGATAGAAGCACGGTGGTGGCAGCATCATGAAGCACGGTGGTGGCAGCATCATGA
>NW_007578997.1:145061-151255 GCF_000690725.1 Stegastes partitus
GAAGCAAACAGCCAAAGCCACACAGAAATGGTTTAAAGACAACAAGCTAAATGTTCTGGAGGCCGCGTCAGAGCCCAGACCTCAATTCAGCTGAGGATTTGTGGTTGGACTTGAAAGGCTCTGTTTGCTCATGATCCCTGTGCAACCTGACAAAGCTTCAGCAGTTTTGCAGAGAAGAATAGGGGTTAGACTGCCGCGTCCAAGGCTGATAGCGATCTGTCCACACAGACTTCAATGCTCCAATTGTGACCAAAGAAGCATCTGCTAAATGCTGACTTGAAGAGGGTGAACACTTATGCAATCACTTAATTAACAGGACACGTTCCAGTCTAATAAACAGCCGACAAGTTCAGAGACGAGTCCGTCGTCTGAGGCTGTGAGAAGATCAATGGTGGTCGTCACTGGTGGCGTTTTTGTGCTGATTGTGTTTAAATCCTGACTGAAGATCTTCAAATCAAACGGTTTCTGTCTAAATAGTTACACGATTGATTTGCAAAAGTATTTAAGGATTTTTAGAAATAAAAGGTTGGAAAAAGGTTCTGTTATCGGCTAAAACACTCTGACCAAGAACAGGCTTTTTAAGCAGAGGTTTCATTACAGCAGCCTTAAAAGCCTTGCGGCTACGTAGACTGTTAATAAAGTTATATTAATGACATCTAATGGGGAAGTGTTAATTGAAGGGGTAACATTAAGCAGTCTGGTTGGGCGTCTAAAAGATGTGTTTGGATGAAGAAGATGCTTAAAGTACAGTCTGCAAACCAGGTCGTAGAGCAAAGTCGAAAGCTGGGTGTCAAAACATGCAGCATTTAAACTGAATTTATCAACGTAAAAACAATGCAGGAGGGTGGAAATGTGCAGGAATACGAGTGTGAGGTGGAGCGTCAGGATTGAAGTCACAAACGCAAACAAGAATGGAGCAGAGAGGATGTTTCTCAGCTTGTTCAGACTCAGTTCCTCCTCTTCTTGTGTTTTTTACAGAGAGCTGAATTCATGACTCCTTTAATGATGACAAGTCGCCCAAACTCTTAAACCGTCACACTCCCACCATCATGTTTCACTGCTGGAGTCATGTTCTTCTAATGGAGTGCAGTATTAGCTTTACACCAGATGGACCAATGTCTTCTAAAAAGTCCCACCTTTGACCCATCAGCCCACAGCATGTCATCCCAAACGTCTGGGGGCTCATCTAGATATTTTTTTGCAAATGCCAGACAAGCCGTGATGATCTTTTTTGGGAGTAGTTTGCACCTCGCAGCTCTCTCGTGGATGCCATTATATCCTGGTGTGTCGTCTTTATTGTGGAATCATGTACACTGACCTTAACTGAGGCAAGTGAGGCCTTTTGATGTTCTCTTGTGACCTCCTGGATGAGATGTTGATGTGCTTTTGGAGAAATTTTTGGCCACTCCTGGGAAGGTTCACCACTGTTCCGTGTTTTTTTTTATCCATCCAGGATGTTTCTCAGCTTGCACAGACTCAGTTCCTCCCCTTCTTGTGTTTCAGTCCTTCCAGGGAAAGCAGGCGAGGTTTAGCAAACTGAGACTTCCTCCCCTCAGAGCTTCAAAGCAGCGTCGGTTAAATACAACACATGGCTCATCGGTTTCCTGGATTTAATGATTTCTGTAAGTGTCCACAACAACTTTGTGTACATTCACTTTAAACGTGCGCGTCATACATTTTTCTATTCCACGTGTCGTTAAGTATAAAAGAGGCGTGACGCATAAACGGGGAATACACAGCTAAAGGCTGACATATACCATGACAGTGATGTATGGTTTGTATATCCCTCTTTTGTACGTCACAGATGCTGAAAGGCCTCACTTATAGCTCCTCCAGATGCATTTTAAGAAATGAGACATCTTTCAAGATGTTAGGATTGATTTCTGGGTTACAGGCAGGAGAAGCACAGGAGGCTGTTTTTATGGCTCGGGAGGCGAAATACGGCACTCAACCCTCCAGTTTCAGCCTATAGACCTTTTTATTTTGACTTATTTCTGTTATACTGGCAATACATACGGATTTGGCCAAACTGCAGAGAAATTCTTCAGTTTAGTTTACCTCTTCTACTGTGTCCAACAGTGTAAAATAGTGCAACTTAGCAAGTGTACAAATGGTGGACAACAACATGTTAATTTCATTTAATTGCATTTCACGTTTAAGGAAAACCTCATCAGTGCCATTTATGCTTCTGAATCAGTGAAACAACAGGAAATATGGAAGTTATACAGCTATTAAATAAGAGGAAATGTTCACAGTATGACCGAACTAGCACGTGCATTCAAGAAATCAGCAAGTTTAATTTAAAAAAGCATCCAGTTTGCCTGTTGCAGGGATAAAGTTATGCATGTAAAGCAACAGAATGACCAACTTTAGGCAACATTGCATTTGCAGTCAAGTTATGCAACGAATGGTAAGCTTTGAATATCAACATATGAAGAGTTCATTTGCAAAAACAGAAAACTCCATCTTCTCCACAAACCTTCAGAAAACCCACGTCTCCATCGTCTGCCTGAGACAACATCAATCAAACTTCACTTATCTCTATCGTTGTCATGTCGTTTCTACTGAGTCAAATCCACTCAGCTTCATTTTGATTGATATAATCTCAAGCAAACAACAAAAACATACATTTTCTTAAAATCTATAAAAATTGAGTTATCTGTTTTTGCAAATGAACTCTTCACTTTAACTTCTCCAGGATTTCCAGAGCATTAGCAGATGCTGCACATTAGCCGTGCTGCTGTTTACCCTGCTGTCAGATGACTTGTCCTGCTATGGTACGTACACATGTGCTTGGAAAATCACAAAATAGCAAAACAGCACGTCTGCAGCGACGCATCATGGAGAGATTCGACGTGTTGCTTATCTTTTCTGCACGATGCAGAGAAAATGACCTGCTGACAGTCGTATACCAGCAAAATTAGAACATTTCACGACAATTTCAGGATCTGCATCAATAGAAAACTTCATAAACAGGTGCTAAAGTTACCATCATCTATACACCTTAATCCTCACTAGGGTCATGGGGGGCTGGAGTCTATCCCAGCTGACTCAGGGTGAAGGCAGGTTCACCTGGACAGGTCACCAGTCTATCACAGGGCTACACTTAGAGACAGACAACCAAGCACACTCACATTCACACCTACGGACAATTTACAATCACCAATTAACCTCAACATGTTTATGGACTGTGGGAGGAAGCTGGAGAACCCGGAGAGAACCCACACTGCACGGGGAGAACATGGAGACTCCACTGGGACACAAACCGGCGACCTTCTTGCTGCGAGGCAACATAGCTCCACTGTGCCACTGTGCAGCCCTGCAGAGGAAACGGCAGGGTGAGGCCAGGCAGGTATGTAGGTGGGTAGGTAGGCAGGTAGGGGAGGCTTCACAGGCCCCCCTGAACAACCACCACCACTACCACCCGCTGGTCACCCCAGCCGTCCGGCGCTCCCTGGAGCAAGTGGGGCTGCGTGGCACCCGGACAGGTCTGGATGCGAAGCCCAAAGTTAAAGTCTTAGAGGCTAAATCATGCAGAGCGCCTTGGAGATGCCAGGAAACGATGTGTGTCCGTTGAATCATTTAAAACCTAACAAACTTCTGTTGGTGGATTATTTTGCTTGTGCCGTCTTCCTTTTAAACAAATGTTGTTTGCTTTGACATTTTTGTTTTGTAGCGCAATTACATTTACATTAAGTGAGGCTTAAGTGTCCAAACACCGTTTTAAATCGATGGTAGGTGTGCACACATTTGCATGCACAGCTTTACTCCCAGCCTGAGGCGTGAGAGGGTTTTTTTTCAAGCCCTAATGGTGTTTGGAGTTTTTCAGTTGGAATCTAATTTAAACAAGCAACTTATTAGATGTAAGAAACTAACTGGGGTTATTTAAATAGCCACGTATCTTGAATATATATGAGCCAAGAGCAGATGTGGTTTTCAGCTTTAAGATCGAAGAAGAAAAACAACTCAGAAAAGCGAGAAAAAGACAGATTAAAACAAATGAATAATGTAAGCATCAGTACGATTACACAGTCCTGCAGTGGGATTATTATAAATCCACTGAAGTCTGTCGATATTAATTAAACAAGCTCAAAGGAATAACTGTGTTTGAATAAGTTCAATAGCAGCTCCTCACATCGGTCAAAGGTGGACGAAGGTATACAGACTGCAAAAGCCAGTAACAGCCAGAGAAGAAAAGAAATACAAGACTTTAAAAGCCAACTGAAACAGGAGACGGCTTTTTCATTAGACCCAACAACCCTCCGTCCGTTTGTTGTGTTTCATCCAAACTTTATTGACCAAAACTAAAAGGCACTACTTCATTCCGAGTGAGTTGTCAGCTCCGCCTGATGCCTCCTCGGCGGCCCTGAGGTCTGTGTTTGCTTCCCGTCGCCTTCACTTCATTAACTCTGTCATTCTGCACTCTGGCCGCTAATGACCGAGCTGCTTTTAGCCAATTTAGCCTCCCTTCCACGGCCGAAGCACCACAGGCGGATTTGCACATCATTTACGGCATCTTTCCAAATAAACCGATGCTGTTGTGTGTGTTTTTTTTCTGGGATCCAGTTTCTTCTGTTCATTGCTTTAACAGCCGGCTTCGCTGCAGCCACTTGTGCAGATATAAGCATCTACTGCAGACTGAAGAACAACCACAGCATCTAAAATAATGACAGGACGGAGGAGAGAAGCAGCTTGCTCTCAGGTTCAGACTAGAGATGCACATTTTTAATATTTCCTTTACTGATCAATTAATTCTTGAAATAAACAAAATGCAGCAACAGTTTTTCCATTTTCTGATAAAACCAGTTTTAACTGCTGTTGCTAATGTTCACCAAAAATGCAGCTTTGTTGCGTTAGGCAGCCACAAGTTATCGAATTAGAAATTAAACAGCAAAACATAGACTTTATTTCAAATTTATGTTCAACGATTATACCGACAAAATCCAAACTATTGAACACAGCAAACGAGCTGCACTAATTAACCTGCGATGTTACTAATCTCTGCTCTCCATTCTGCTCTAATTGGAGTTCTGCTTCTGAACATTAGCGACATCTCCTCTGGCAGACACTGTGTTAGCATTTGAAGATTCTAGCGTCGCTTTGCTAGCATGAGCTAGCCCGTTTTATTACTGCGGAGTTCACCAACAGGTAGTTAGCAGTTAGACAGCAGGAAGGTGCACTTGTTTTATGGACCCTTACAGGCAGTCAGCAAACACACTCATTAAACAGTAAGAGGCTCCACCTGGTGGAACAATCAGGTACTACAGCGAATCTATAATACATGTTCTGACAAGCATGCCTCTTGCTCCATGCCTTATCAGTTATATTTTTAGCTGATGAAATTATTACAGCGGTTAATTGATTACCGGTTGATCTACAATAACCACAGAATGAGACGTCTCAACAGTGACTTAATGGATGTTGATGAAATCCACGTCAGACCATCACGTGTCCCTCTGGATGTAATGCAATATATTGGTGACCTTGTGACTTTTCCTCATCAGGTCATGGTTTAATTTGTCAGCCTCAGCTGTGCTTTGTGAACATTGGCTTCCTAACACATTGAACTAAGTTGCGAATGCTTCACATCATGATGCTGCCACCACCATGCTTCACAGTGGGGGATGGTGGGTTTGTGATGGCATGTAGTGTATGATGTCTGTCAAACATAGCGTCTCGTGTAATGACCATAAACCTCAACTTTGGTCTCATCAGACCAAAGGACCTCCTTCCAGTTGGCTTTAGAGTGTCACACTTTAGTAAAACTTTTATTGTCACTCTCCCATAAAGCTTTAACTGGTGAAGAACACCAAAGTCCAGCTTTTGTTCGGTTACAGTTGGTATGTTTGCTGGTGGACGTCCCCATTTCACCAGCAGCATAACTTTATTTTTCTAAAAGCAGCGACAGATTCGTGCTAAATAAGAAATAAAAGTGACTGAAAAATCCCACAAACACGGAGGCCTCACATCAGACAAAGTCTGCTCTTCAAGGTAATTAAATCTAATTTTAGTGGACGCAGTGGTATGTTATCGCAGCCCATAGTGATTATTAACCTTCACACGTGGAAGGATTATTGAACAGGTTTATCAGGAACAGGACCAGGGGCTCAAGGGGAATACAGAGTGAACACAAAGAGAGGAAAAATTAACCGTACGGATGCAAAACAAAAACAGTTCTGCAGTCGCAACAGCTG
>NW_007578997.1:152686-163314 GCF_000690725.1 Stegastes partitus
CCTGTGATAGACTGGTGACCTGTCCAGGGTGTCCCCTGCCTTCACCCTGAGTCAGCTGGGATAGACTCCAGCCCCCCATGACCCTAGAGAGGATTAAGGTGTAGAGATGATGGATGGATGGATGATCGTGTCTGTGAAGATTCTCAGTCATCCAGGTCATGGTTGTTCTCGTAGATTAATCGTAGCAGCTGGACTTGTTTGAGTTCCTTGAAGATGTTTCATATCTCATCCAAGAGGCTTCATCAGGTCTGACTGACTAGTTGGGAGTTCCAGATACTTATATCCTTAAGGATATAAGTATCTATATAAGGATTGTGCGGGTTTGACTAGTCATGGGTCACCATGACCAGGAATCTGGGATGCTTAACTTTTAAAGGTCCGCCATCACACCGGCGTGATATAATCATATGACAGTTTCGAAACATCACGACATAACTAGCACATGTACGGTGATGCTGTCAACTACACTCGAAACTGCAGACTTTAAACTCTCGCCCAGTTTTTGTTTCATGTTGATAGACCACATAAAACCAGAAATACGATGTAATGAATGTGCGTGAAAACAAAAGTGAAAGAAAGTCCCTGGAAGTGCAGCTCCTGATGTGGTAGTCTGCCTCATTCTGGACAGAAACTATTTTCAGGAGCGGCAGCGATAGAAAGAGAAAGAAAGACAACCCAAAACAAGACCTCTCAGGTTTAACGACCACCTACAGCAGGGGTCTCCAATCCTGGTCCTCGAGAGACCAGAAGTTTCCTTCTTCCAACACACCTGATTCAAATGATCAGGATCGCTATCAGGCTTCTGCAGAGCTTGATGATGAGCTGATCATTTGAATCAGGTGTGTTGGAAGAAGGAAACTACTGGTCTCTCAAGGACCAGGATTGGAGACCCCTGACCTACAGGGCTGCGTTCGCGGTTATTTCACAAACGCTGCAGGCTAAATAATTAAATCGGTTAAAACTAGCAATGTCCCGATGCAGCTTTTTTCCTAATTGCGATTGAATTCAACTTCAGACTATTACCAGTGTGAAGTTTTTTTGGAGTAAGACTTTGATCTAATAAGTACAAATTGAAATTATGTGATTCAAATCCTAATTTGTATTTCAATTATTTAAGTCGAGCAATTCAAATTCAAATATAAATCATTCAAATTCAGTTTTAAAGCTTGTTTCAACCGAAATAGAATTAAAACAAAAAGTGTTTTTGCTTNATTCTATATTTATTTTGTTTTCCTACAAGAGAGAAGCAAAACTAGAAATACTGAGCCGAGGGCCAAACTGAATTTGAAAGTGTGAATTTATTCAGCTTTAGAGTTGAATTTTCCAACACTGTGCAGCGTTTACGTGACTTATAGCAAATCTGATTTCTCTCAGACGCCTGAAAAGTTCTTCTGCTGCTTCACATTGATGTTTGACTTCATGCCTCAGTGCTTCTAGATGTGATGTTTATTAACAGAATATGGAAAAGTGGCTGAAAGGATGAATGAAACGTTCCTCCGGGGCTCGGCGGTCGATCTCCGGCCTTCACGAGAGTCGAACTCGGCTCGGATCGATAAACGGACACACAAACAGCAGCCAGCGTGTTGCTTCACGCAGACGTTTTGGCAGCAGGAGGCCAAATATGCAGCTACTCTCCTTCCAGTTAGCGGATGAAACGCAGCGACGCTCCCACTGGGAACCACTGAGCCTGCAAACACTCACCCGTCTGCAGCGACTCGCACACAAACACACAGATGGTTAATATCTCCCTGCTGCTTACACGACGCGTGTTTGTTTTAATTTATTGTAATTTACGTCTGGCTTGCTGCATAATGCATCCCACCGTCTGTGTCATTCCAGCGTTTGAAAGCACATTTACCTGATTCAAGTGTTGGACTCAAGCATAACTCAGAGATGCATGTGCTTCACTTGAGTGTTTCCGGCTACTTTATATTTTAGAGGTAAATACAGTCTGAAAAAACACAGACAAGTCCTGAAAAGTCTGGAAGTTGTAACGCTCTGTCCACAAAGGCAGAGTAAGAAGCTAGGCCCAATCTCATTAGCATCCTATTAGGGTAAAACATTCCCCTGAGCTTCTCCAGTCAAACAACCTGCGCTGCATGTTGACTTTACTGAAGAGTCGCCATCAAGGTTTAAAGTTTGATCTCACGGCTGCCACATGCAAGAATGTCTGAGCAGCTACGTCACAGAAGGTTCAAGCCGAATGATAAGTTCTCCATTTTTTAAATCTAATTATTTAACGTTTGGTATTCACTGATCCTTTCCTGGGTGGTTAGCACTGTTGCCTCGCAGCTAGCAGGTCGCCGGTTCATGTCCCGGTGAGGACACCCGGGATCTTTCTGTGTGGAGTCTCCATGTTCTCCCCGTGTAGCGTGGGTTCTCTCCAGGTTCTCCGGCTTCCTCCCACAAGGTCCAAAAACATGTTGAGGTTAATTGGTGATTGTAAATTGTCCGTAGGTGTGAATGTGAGTGTGCTTGGTTGTCTGTCTCTAAGTGTAGCCCTGTGATAGACTGGTTACCTGTCCAGGTGTACCTGCCTTCACCCTGAGTCAGCTGGGATAGACTCCGCCCCCCCATGACCCTGGTGAGGATTAAGGTGTAGAGATGATGGATGGATGGATGGATGGATGGATGGATGGATGATCGTGTCTGTGAAGATCCTCAGTCCTCCAGGTCATGGTTGTTCTTGTAGATTAATCGTAGCAACTGGACTTGCTTGAGTTCCTTGTAGAAGTTCCACCTCTTCATCAGTGGAGGCTTCATCAGTTCTGACTGACTAGTTGGGAGTTCCAGATACTTATATCCTAAAGGAGCCATGAACACAACTCAGTCCTAAGATCTCGCTCCAGGAGAGATGAAACCACATCCATACCCAGCCACAAAACGAACCCCATTGTGTCAGGGAGAGCACTAACGACCCACATAACGAGGGAGAGGAGCAACAAACCCCCAACTGAAACCAAACCTCAGATGTTAATGTCTCCTTAAGGATCATCCACAGTCCTGCATGGTGTAGATGTTTCCCTCTTCCAACACACCTGATTCACATGATCAGGATCTTTATCAGGCTTGATGATGAGCTGATCATTTGAATCAGGTGTGCTGGAAGAAGGAAACATCTAAAACATGCAGGACTGTGGCTCTCGAGGACCAGAATCGGAGACCCCTGACCTGCAGGGCTGCATTAGCGGTTATTTCACAGACGCTGCAGGCTAAATAATTACATTGGCTAAAATTAGCAATGTCCCGATGCAGCTTTTTTCCTAATTGCGATTGAATTCAATTTCAAGTTTTTTTGGAGTAAGACTTTGATTTAATAAGTACAAATTAAAATTATGTGATTCAATCCTAATTTGAGTCGAGCAATTCAAATTCAAATATAAATCATTCAAATTCAGTTTNGGAAACTTCTGACTTTGAGATAAAAATTTCTCATAGAAATACTGTTGGTAACCCAGACTGACCTAAAACAGGAAGCGTTTAGTCTGATTTAGTGTCAGACAGAGAGAAAACATAAATAAAAGGGTTTTGTGTCTTTGTATTTGGTGGACGTCTGGTTTCAGCTGTGTGTGTGTTTCCGAGTGTTTCTGCTTTTCATCCGGACTTGATGTGAATTATCCGACTCTGACCCTCCTGCTCTCAGCGCGCAGCAACAATTTCATCCCGTCCACCTCCAGCCGCTCTTTTCCTTCGTCTTCTTTCCTGTCTCTTCCCTCCTCTTCGTTATGAGCCGGTAATGAGAACACACCGGCAGGAGAAAGATTGCCGGCGTTATCTCCTCCCACCCGCGTCCGAGCGGATGCCTCGACCTCGTCCACAACTTTCTTTTTGGGGAGGATGTTTTTTCATTAGATTTATGCGACTGCTGAAGCTGACAGTTTACAAAAATATTGGAAGAAGAAAAAAAAAAAGAGAGAGAAAAAAATTGGAAATTCGAGGCGAGGAAACCAAATCATTGGTTTTTCATCACTGGCAGCTCAAGGAAAAGGTCCCCCGGCTGACTTTAGTGCCGGGACGCCATTCAGAGATGGAGCTGTGGGTAATAAATTGGAGGACAGAGGACACAGATACGAGCTGAAATAGGAGGAAACGCTGTCAGACTGCAGACTGGAGAGGTGGACGAACCTTCCTGCTGCACGGTGACACTCAGACAAATGGAAATGTAGAGTTTTAGTCCCAGACTTAATGGGAAATTTGACTCATTTAACAGTGAGTGGATGGTGTCAGATTGCTGCTGGAGCCAAAGACGGAGTCAGAGTTGTATTAACTGGTGGGTTTTTATATTTGTTAAAGAAAAAAATTAAAGCTCAGCCCAAAAAAAAGATGAAAAAACTGCTAATTTTCTACCTAATTAAATAGATGACTCCACTTTGATCCAGACTGAAATGCGAAATGTTGGATGTGTTACTGGGAAANACCGAAATAGAATTAAAACAAAAAGTGTTTTTGCTTTAACTAGAATATTCTCCCAACCTTAAAAACACTGTCGCTGCCCAACAGCACAAAAAGTAATTATTTTAAAAAACACTGACACGGATTCAGAAAAAAAAAAGGACAATATAATCCTGGACTTTGTAGAATCATCCAACATTCATGTAGGATATATTCCCAGCCCTGAAAACGAGGACAGTGAACGTAACAGGTCTGCATTAAAATCGATTTTACAGTTAAAGACGTGACTTGGACGCTGCCAGCTTCTCGTAACAACAGCAGCCAACAACGCCGGCTCGCCGTCACCCCAACATTGTATCCACTCGTGATCCGAACGTCTTTCGGCGTCGACAGTCGACACGTTGTTTTTTTTTTTTTACGGCAGGAATTAAGGCTCTAATCCGAGCAGAGCTGCTGCTTGTGATGTGAACAAAACCTGGTGTTACTCACACAGTCTGGCAGATACACCACAGAGCTGAAGGCCCGTTCTGGCTGCATGTGTGTGTGTTTTTCTTTTTATATTTGCTTGCTTGGGTCTCAAGAGCTTTTATGTTTGTGTGGGTTTTAATTGCGCCTGTTCATGACCCAGAAACCATCTCCTCCTCATCGGACCTAAAGGACGAGCAAAAAAAAAAAGGTCTGGTCTGCACTTATATGGCGCTTTACAATGTGTTTCTCATTCATGCACCAATGGAGCTGCCATGCAAGGTGCTGCCTGCCAATGGGAGCAACTTCAGGTTCAGCGTCTTGCCCAAAGACACTTCGACGGGGATCGAACCACCAGCCTTGGAGGACAACCCGCTCTACCACCTGAACCACAGCCGCCCTAAAACGAGGTTCGGTCGGCGTTTGGACCAGAATTTAAAGATAGGTCCTGTGGTTCTGCTAAAGGAGAAATTAAAGTCAAAGCAAAAAATCCTTTAAAAAAACGAAAATTTAACAAATCTCCCCAAAGTTTAAGTAACTGATCAGAGGTTGGTTTAAATGCTCTCATTTTTAAATACATCTGTGATTGTGCTAAAAATAAAAAAGCTATTTCATGTATTTACCTTTAAGATATCACAGTCCGTACTGTTTTAAGAACTGGACTTAAAGTATAACCTTCGGGTTCACACATGTTCCAGAGAAAGAAATAATCTGAGCTGCAGACTGACCTACAATAATGTCTCTGTGCACTTTATTCTACAGGATCGTGTGCATACAGCTCTCTAGATCACAACCATTAGAAATCTGTAAAGTGCACCTAAACTGGACCCAAACTAGTACAAACCTGCCTGAGCTGCTTCACTGCAGTAACTGAGAGGAGACCAGAAGCTTCTCAACCAGCAGCTGGTAGCGTCTGCCGATGCACATGGAGGCGTTTATGGGGCATCTGCAAACTGTAGCGTCCAACAAATGGGTTGTGTGCTTATTTTATGCAGAAAAAAAAAAACCTATCTGCAGTTCCTTTTCCACATTTTTGCATCAGTTACACCTGAACACTTAAATAAAAGTCAATCAAATGACCACAAACTGATGCTAAATATCAGAACGATGCAAAATGAGTAAAGGCAACTAGAAAAACACTCAAAACAACCACATGCGAGACGCAAAATGGCTACCAAGAGATATACATTTGTCAGACTCAGAGTTAAACTAAGTACCTATACACAAGAACAAATGAAAAAGAGGCTTTAGAAGGAATACAAAGGCAGCTGCAAAGATGCAAAACAACAAGACAGAGAAGCAAACAGACTACAAAGAGATGCAAACTGATGCAAAATGACTCCAAAAAGGACACAAAGGATGGAACATATGGACCAACACAAGATGCAAAATGGCTGCAAAGAAATGCAAACCAACTGAAAAGGGACTTAAATTTAATAGAGATTCAAATGCAGCGCAAAAGAAGACACTCGCTTTCAAATATACCAGATTTGTTTTTCCTCCAGAGAGGTTTAAAATACAGGAGATGTACTGGAAAATATTCAAAAGAGGGAAAAGGAGGGTAAAGCAAGGGAGAATCTTAAATGTATTAAAATCTGGAGCCAAATAGACCATAAACACTGATCTAAAGTCAATTAAATGAGCACAAACTGATGCAAAATAAGACACACAATGAGTGAAAACAACTACAGAAGCCTCAAAATAAATGTATAAAGATGCAAAATGGCTCCCAAGAGGTGCAAGTTTATCATTAAAAGACTTAAATATGGAGTTAAACTGACCGCAAATACACAAGAACGAAATAAAAGAGACATCAAAGATGCAAAACAGCTGCAAAGACGCGAAACAACACAAAAGAGAAGCAAACAGAGTAAAGAGAGATGCAAACAAACTGAAATGGGACCACAAACACTGATCTAAAGTCAATTAAATGAGCACAAACTGATGCAAAATCAGTGAAAACAACTCCAAAAGCACTTAAAACACCTGCATAAAGATGCAAAAAGGCCCCCAAGAGGTGCAAACTTATCATGAAAAGACTTAAATATGGATTTAAACTGACCACAAATACACAAGAACGAAAGAAAAGAGACTTTAAGAAGAACAAAAGAGAGAAAAAAACAGCTGCAAACAGATGCAAAACAACAAGAAAAAGAAGCAAACTGATGCAAACCAACTGAAGAGGGACGTAAAATAAACACAAATTTAAAAACGCTGCTAAAACAGACATTTAAAATGTACCACAAACTCCTTGTTTTCCCCCAGAAAGGTTAAAAGAAACCCTCATAAATCCACATCAGAGCAAAACCTCCTCGTTCCTTCACATTAGATTCCACTCCTCACGGTTTCAGACAAATGAAAGAAGTCGCTGTTTTCTCCACATGACTGCAGAGGAATCAAAAGTAAAAGTTTAAAGGCGTGAGTCATGAGAGCAGGAAGGCCGTCCATCACGCCGCGGCCTGAGCTCCTCTGTTTGCATTCTGAAATCAAACCATGGACGTCTCCTTCATCTCCTCCCGTTTCTCTCACTTCATCCTCTTTTATCTTCTCTCCTGCTTCTGTCATTTCTTTTTGTTTTATTATTTTCATTTCCCAGCTTGCGTCTCTTGTTTCATGTGTTCAGAGAGTTTTTTTGCCGTCAGCCAGTAGAAAAAAAAATAAAAATGACTAAAACTAGCTTTTGATTTCTGGGATTGTGTGTGACGGATGCTCGAGGGGCTTATCTGGAGAACGCAGCGGATCCTCGACAAATAACATTTGATGGTCTGGATACGAGGCAGACAGCAGTTTAAGGCTGCTAATGATGTTTCCTGTCTCGTTGTGTTCAGCTTTCGTCGCACCTTCAGCGACTGTCGGGATGAGAAACGTTCAGTCGGGAAATCTCACCGCCGGCTGCTTTGCGAAGCCACATATTCACCCTGGAAATGCAATCACGCAACGAGTGGCTGAATGTTATCACCGCGGAGCCGAACGGCAGCTCGTCCCCGAGTTTCAGGGTCGGACGGCTCTCGTCGCTGAGCTGCTCTTCAGCGAGGGTTTGAATCTGGACGTCTAGAATTAACACCTGAAAAGTTCTGTGGATGTTTTCAGTGTCCCAAAGTAGCTGCTATAATTATATATAAAAAGATATACTCAATCTAAGTGCATTTTATTTTAAAATGGATGTTTTCCTGAACCCTGATGAGAAGCTTTTAACATCGTTGAGCTTTTACTTTGAAAGGGTGTCAATCAGCCAATCAGGCAGACTGACCCTCGATCAAACGCTCGCAGCTCAAAAACTAGATGTCGCATCGACAAAATTCTTTCAGCGTGTGAAGCACAATCTTGTTCTGGACAAATTGATGTGTTTTCATGCCCGTACTGTGTTTTATACAGATTTGGTGGCAGCTTAAAGAGACTCACTGTGTCTGAGCGTCACATGAAAGTTAGAGCTCAGATTTAACGGGAGAGTTTTGGTCGACGCACTCTGAGCTCTGAGGTGATTTCTGAAAAAATTATAAGCCCAGCAGCAATCAGACTCACACTGGGTGGAGGAGGAAGGAGATACCTATGTTTTTATGTATAAATTGTTCACATAGAGGAGAGATTATGAGAAGGAGACGAAGTCAACTGAACTTTATTCTTAAGATTTTTCACAATGAAGCGAAATTCTGAGTTTTCAAAATAAATTCCTAAAAGTTAAATCGTGACTGCTTAAAAACTCTAAAAGATATCCAAACAGGGATTTAAATGAATCACATTCGAAGCCTTGTGACCTGTTTAAACTTTGAATGAAGTTTCTGCTGTAAAACACGCCGGAGCTACAGCGTAACAAAGATGGCCGACTTCCCATTCATTTCAATGGGCTGGTTTTTTTTTGTTTGTTTTTTTTTTACAAATGTTGTAAAAACTGCTGAATGAATCTCCACGAGAAGTCACAGCACATCATTCCTGATGGAGCTGCACGTTTTGATGTATAATTTGTAGAGATTTTCTCAAAGCTGTTTGATGAGTTATGAAAATTGCGTCGGAAGAATTTCTAATACGACCAAGCCTGGGGAGTAATAACTGTTTATTTTAACATTTTTCAGCCTCAATATCAACATTTTGTACTTTCACTACATGCATCTGTAAAACAATTATATCTTTGGTTGAGTTAAATAATGTTAAAATGGTATAATTGTACATTTAAGGACAACGTTTCTTGTTGCAAAAGTCAATCAAGTGACCACAAACTGATGCAAAACTGTGTCAAAGAGACACAAAAGGAGTGAAAGCAACCACAGAAACACTCAAAACAACCGAACAAAGATGCAAAACAGCTACCAAGAGATGCAAATCAACCACAAAAAGAATCAGAAGCATCACAGAGAGGCGCAAACTGACCACAAAAATACAAAAAAACTATTTTAAAATAGGCTCAAAAACCAACACAAAGAGACACAAAACCGCCAAAAAGACAAAAAAAAAAAAAAAAGAAAAAAAAAAAAAAAAAAAAAAAGATGCAAATTTCACACAAACTGATGCAAATCGAGTGCACAAAGAATCAGAAGCATCACAGAGAGGCGCAAACTGACCACAAATACACAAAAAAACAAAAAAACATTTAAAAAAATAGGCTCAAAAAGAAACACAGTGATCCAGAACTGCTGCAAAGATGCAAAACAACAAGAAAGAGAAGCAAACTGATGCAAATTGACTGCACAAAGAATCAGAAGCATCAGACAGAGTCAAAATGACCATGAATATACAAAAAAACATTTAAAAAAGAGGCTTAAAAACGAATGCAGAGATACAAAACTGCTGCAAAGATGCAAAACAACAAGAAAGAGAAGCAAACAAACTAAAAAAAAAAGATGCAAATTTCACACAAACTGATGCAAATCAGCTGCAGAAAGACTCTGAACCATCAGACGGAGTCAAACTGACCACAAATACACAAGAAACAAATAATAAAGAGGCTCAAAACAGGAACACAAAGAGGCGAGACAGCTGCAGAGACGTTAAAACGGCGAGAAAAGGAAGCAAACGGGCTAAAAAGAGATGCACATTTAATACTGCAGAAAGAACATGGACCATCAGAGGGTCAAACTGATGTATATGTTGGTTTATTTTTATGCTTTGTTTTATGTTTGCTGCTGTAACGCTGTGGGACTAAAGAAGGCTCATCTTATCTTAAACTGACCACAAACACACAAGAATCAGAGAAAAAGAGGCTCAAACACAAGGAGACGCAAAACAGCTGCAAAGATGCAAAAACATCAAGGACGAGATGCACATCGACCGCAAAGAGACACAAAACGACATCGCACATGGACGACAGCATGATGCAAAATGAAATGAAAAGAGATCAAACCAGACAACAACACACACTGGCTTTAAAATCTACCTCCAGTTTCTTTTTTCTAGAGAGGTTTAAACTGCAGGAGATTCAGGAACAAAAGCAGGAAAGAAGAGTAGAAAGCACTAAAGCTGCAATAGGAAACTGCTGCACAACAAAAGAAAGAAGAAATAAATACCTTTAAACAAGCTGCAGAACTCTGGACCGCGACGAATCCTAAACCCAGCGAAGGCCTCCTGTGGGTTCGAAGGAGAAAGCGATAAATGATCGATGGCTTCCTGAATAAACTGTTTGGATGAATCCTTTAAGCGAGTGAGGGCATCCTGGGAGAGAGCAGATCTAATAAATGACTGATTGGATTTATCGATCCGACGTGAAGCCACAAAAACTCCTCTTATTGCTCCAACCTGAGCACAGTTCAGGTTCAGAGACTCTGCAGCTGAGTCGCCGT
>NW_007578997.1:167531-187429 GCF_000690725.1 Stegastes partitus
AGACTGAAATGCGAAATGTTGGATGTGTTACTGGGAAACTTTGTTCGTCCGTTCATTTTCCCCAGAGGATGAACATCTCAGACACACTCTAATACGCTGTTATGTATTCTAACTTAAACATTGTATTTTTAGAGAATTACCAGCAGAATTAGGACAATATTGAGATAATTTGGGGAAAAAAATATTAAAAAATCAAAGTCCTTATATTTTAGTTTAGCATTTTTATAAAAATCCCCAAAATATACAAGCTCATAAAAAAACTAAATTTATTTAAGAAAATTTGTTTGAATTTTATTGCCGATCTTTTGTGAATTTAGCTTTTTAAATATTATTATTATTATTATTATTATTATTAGCCAGGTAATTCACTGCACACACATTTTATTTTATTTTGTCGCTTAATTTAATATTTGCATTTTCATACCACGAAGCAACATCATTAAATATCTTTTCTTTTTTTAAATTATAGATTTATAGTTTAATAACAGCAAAAGTCCCACTTTGTTGTTGTTTTATTTACGGTTGGCACACTAAAAATATATAATGTTTTTTTTTAATTTCGTATTTTATTATAGATAAGCCAATAAAACACAGATAGATGCACAATTAAAATTAGAATAATGAAATAAAATTGCCATAGAGAAACCATAACTACACATAAAGCAATGTTATTAAAATACAGAAAATGTTTTGTGTGTTTGTTTTGTTGTTTCACACACAAAGTGACTTGATGAGCACAAAATTTGTTGTTGTTTTCTAGTGCAAACTGTTCTTTATTTTGTTTTTTATGAGAATAACACAATTATTAGGATTATTGTCCCAGTTTGAAGCTTCATTTTGGTTCATTTTCCTGAAAGAGCTTCACCTCACACAGAGTCACTAACTTCTATTAAATCTCTTCTTAAAACCCACTTTTACAGAAAAGTTTACTTTTAGCTTTAATTAGTTTTAGTGTCTATTCTGTATTTGTGTTCTACTTACCTGTTTATTTTATATGTTCTCTCTTGTTTTATTTCCATTTCTAAGCGGCCTACTTCCTTTATTTGCTATTCTATCTCATTATTCATTTAACTTATTATCATCATTTCTATTGTTTCTGTTATCTGACTGCTCTGCCTCGTCTCCTTATGCTTGTGTTTGGATGTTTTCAAAGCACTTTGTTAACGCTGTTCTGGAAGGTGCCATATAAATAAAGTTATTAATATTATCATACATGATTAGTTCAAGGACTTTTAGAGAGTTTTTACATTTTCTGCCTCTGATAATATTATTTTAATGCTTTTTTTTGTTGTTGTTGCCTTTCAAACCCCAGAGCGTTCATGTTGTAGACGCTCTTGTTCAGCTTCTTGGAATATTTCTGTTTCTTCAGACAACATGTTTCTTCTTCTATTTAACCAGAAAAGCGCTGAGATAGAAGCTTTTGTTTTTTTACAAGGTCGTCCTGAACAAGACCAGCAGCGATAAGCACACATTATAAACCTCCTGCTCACTCTGTTGTTCAGCTACTGAGCAGAACATCGGACTCATCCAGTCGGAACAGTTTAGATTGTTGCCTGATATTAATTTCACCGCATTAGTCGGTTAGCGCTGATTCCTGCCTGCAGCTTTTCTACGTCCACACTGAGACGCTGATTGAACGTCTGCATGTTTTAATACAAAGATGTTGGTCCTCCTAAAGTCTGCCTCTAATCTGTGTCTACATTGATGCGCTGCTTCCTTTAAGTAAATGAATCCTTCTTCAAAATCAAACGCCAACGTTCGCTTTAATCACAAACATTGTTCTCGGCTTGTAATTTTCCTCTCGTCTCTCTGCAGGGATCTCGATGCCGATTCCAGTTCTGGGCCTCAGAGATCACTCCAAGGTCTTCAAGGACGGCAGCTGCCTGCTGACAGACAACAACTTTGTGCTGGTGGGCTCCTTCGTGGCCTTCTTCGTCCCCCTCACCATCATGGTGGTCACCTACTTCCTGACCATCAACGCCCTGCAGAACGAAGCCACCCTCTGCCTGGACCAGCTGGTGCCGCGGCCCAAATGGAGCACCACGTTCACCCTGAGCTTCCTGCCGCAGACCTCGCTGTCCTCCGAGAAACTCTACCGACGCTCGATTAGCCGCGAGGCCGGAGGCAGGGGCAGCAGCGGCGGGCTGGGCGGCGCCCGGGGCAGCGTCTCCGGCTCGCTGTTCGGACGCCGCAACATGCAGTCGATCAGCAACGAGCAGAAGGCGTCCAAGGTGCTCGGGGTGGTGTTTTTCCTCTTCGTGGTCATGTGGTGCCCGTTCTTCATCACCAACGTGCTGGTGGTGGTGTGCGACCCGGCGGTGTGTGACGCCGGGGTCATGGGAGGCCTGCTGAACGTTTTCGTCTGGGTCGGATACCTGTCGTCCGCCGTCAACCCGCTGGTCTACACGCTGTTCAACAAGACGTACCGCGCCGCCTTCCTGCGCTACGTCCGCTGCCAGTACCAGCCGGAGAAGAAGCCCCTGCAGCTCATACTGGTGAACACCATCCCCCCGCTGGCCTACAACTCCACCCAGCTGCCCCTCGGAGACGTCGGGAAGTTACGGAACGGGGCGGCGCACTCCGGCGGCGAGGAGAAGGAGTTCTCTTTACCCGGGCAGGAAACAGACAAGTGCAGGCAGGACAAAAGCCCCGGAGACAAAGACGAGAGCTGCGTGTGAAGATCGATCCAAGTCGTGGATTGGATCAGACATTTCACCTGCAAAGGGTTGGAGATTACGAGTCAAAGTGCCAAAGACAAAGTGCCTCCAGGTCAGGAGTGTGAAGCAAAACAAGCCCCATTCTCAGCATTTTCAACTCGAGTGGCGACTCAAGTCCTCCGAGTCGCCCAGCGTCTGATCCCACAGGTGGATCGGCTGAATCAAGGTTATTATTTCAACACTTTGTTAACCGCTCACCCCGAAATGACGATTAAAATCACGGTTTTTCAGCCCTTTCAGCGCCTCCTGCACACTGCCAGAAGATGGATTTAATCTCGGAAAACATATCAGTTTATTTTTCACCGTCTGAGAGTCGAACCGGAGAAACGAAAAAGACCCGACTCGAAGATGAAACAAAAAGCGGCATACCGTGTCTATTTTGTAACACGTCTTTGGACAAAGATTCTTGACATTATATCATTTTCCACGGACCTGACCTCAGATAACCCTCCATTTTGCCGACTCCCCGGCGGCGGCGGCGGCGGCGAGGCTTCTACCTCCCATCACACCTTTGGGTGGATCAGCGGGGATTAGACTGGATTTCCTGCCACCTTATCAGATGATAGTGTCGGGATGAGCCCCGGCATGCCGGGACTCCAGACACTTGCAGAGGTCAGATAAAGCTGAAAAAAGGGAAGAAAAACCTCCTGCTGCTTCTGTATTTTTCCGTCGAGAATAACAGGAGGGAGAATCTGAGATCAGACAGATGCACACGAGGCGGCGACGTTACAGAGAGACACCGTAAATAAATCTATATTTGTATTTTGTGCAGATATCTGTGAATAAATGTATATGACTGTTGAGGTTAAACAGATTTTATTTACTGCAGGACGACTATTGAACCTGATGAGATTACGTTGGCAGATACTGAAGAGTGTAAACCTTTTTTATCGTGTTCTAGCCAAACTGTCAGCGCACATCGGCACCTGTTTTCCAGGTGTTTTCCAGAAACGTGCAGGTGTTTCTGCAGTTTTTACACATCCTAGGAGATGATGGTCTAGTGGTTGGTCGTTTGAATATTGTTTTAAAATCTGCTACACTGGAGCTGCTGCATCAGACTGAGAAGAAAATGAAGATCAGTGAAGAGATGAAGGTGGGCTTAAATCATGGATGTATCGTCACTGTAGGCGGGTTTCAGGGGAAATGTGAGGGACGCCTTTGGAACATGGAAAAAAAAGCAAATTTTCCTTTACCTAAATCAAGATATTGATGCAGAAAGGGCAGGAAATGGTGCAAAAAACATCAAACGAATGTAGGAAATTAAGTGTTTGCTGCTGAAAATGTTCACCCAGACCTCCATGATTATTGATGGGCACTGAACTTGCACAATCCTCTCTGCTGTGTTTTCCTACATCTAAATCAAGATTTTGATGCAGAAAAGCCAGAAAATGGTGCAAAAATATATCTACAGTTAGCTGAACTTGCACATGGGTCGTGTAGTTTGTGACTTCTGCACAGTCAGTTCATCGGTCGTGAAGCAAATTAGGTTTTCTTTGGTCTAAATCAAGATATTGATGAATAAAAGGCGTTAAATGGTGCAAAAATATGCACCACAATGCAGGAAATTAAGTGTTTCATGCTCAAAATTGTCACCTAGATTCACCCCATGATTGTCAAGGTTTAATCCAGACTAAAGCTGCAGACGTGATGTTAGAAGAGCTCTGGCTGATTGACATTAGACGTCACAGAAAGCTTTGTCATGGTGCCTCTTTACTAGTTTATCTCCCACAATGCTCTCTGCTGTGTTTTCCTTTGTCTAAATCAGGATAGTGAAGCAGAAAAGGGAGAAAAAAGTGGCTCAAAAATTTCAACAGAATGCAGAAAATGACATATTTCATGCTCAGCATTTCCCCAGATCTCCATGATTACCACAGTGCGTTCACACCAGAGCTGCAGACTGACCGTAACCCTAATCATTCAGAAAATGGTGCAAACATTTATCTAAAACTAGTTGAATCTACTCTTGGGTTCTTCAGTTTGTGGCGCCTGCAGTCAGTCCATCAGCAGTTGTTGTTTCTGCCCTGTGGAGCTTCCTTCAGAACAAACACAAGCTACAATCATATCGAGTGTTTCTCACCCAGAATGCTTCGTGTTTATCCCTGAACTCGCTGTTGAGTGCGTTTGCAGTTTGAGGTGCGATCTGTTTCACAGACATCTCTAATCATACAGTTTTCTCTGATGGTATCAGCCCATTAAATGGCCGTTATCATTATGATCATTCCTGTCCACATGGGCCAGGAGGGACCTCTTCCATCTTCTCCTCGGCTCAGAAGGCTCATTACAATCCTGTGAAGTGACGCTCCTTCATCACGTCACTTAATAGCAGCAGAGGCCTGATTTTAGAAACAAAAGTCCAAATTTGGCGATCGGAGGAGTTAGAGGAGGAGCAGGTCAGCAGACTCTCCCCCCAGAGAGGTGTGCTGTAAAGTAAGACTAATGGGTTCGTTAGACGTATCTAGAGTATCTAGTGTCACAGAGGAGTCTCTCTTTTAACCTGCTAGATCACCATGGTAACAGATGCAGCACAGCTAACCTGCACCAGATAAGGTTCTGTTCAAAGCTCAGCGTCTCTATTATGCTGATTCTCTCTGAGCGATACAGAACAGTGATGCTGTTAACCAACCTTAATTGTTGATTAAGCCTTATCACTCAACCATTAATTCATCAATAAACTCAATGGACATCATTATTAGCATAGCTTATTAGCCACCAGGACAAAGATATACGATAGGGCACTTCAGCTCAGCTACAGAATAAGATCTCTGGGCGGTCTCAGAAGACTTCCTCATGGTGCCCATTTACTATCTAAACTCCCACAATGCTCTCTGCATGCCAACACAGATCTGCTGGTAGTCCCATAGACTGTATAAAAGATGGACGTAGCAACCGGCCCTGAAAAATGAAGCCAACCCGGAAGTGTCAAAAACCTGCAATATCACTACGTCCACTAGTCCTGGCTCCAAAAAGCCCCTGGCTCCCATAGACTGGAATTGGAAAAGAAGTGATCACAGATCATGAAATACTGCATTCCTACAGCTCAGGATTTTTTTCTTACTAGTTTTCATGATCAAATCCAGAGATCAGGTGGCCAATCTGAAAATAAATCAATACTGAATTTTTAAAAAACCGTCAACATTTTGCGGGGCAAGGGGCGTGGCTGGCTTGATTGACAGTCGGCAGCGACCATGCAGACGAAGCGAGCAGAAGGCGGTAAATGTGGGCGGGGCAGAGAGGGCCCGCCTCTCAATCCGTCTGACCAATCGCTGCTCCTATGGCTCCGTCCGCCCCTCCGACGATTTTTGCGTCACTGGCTCCAAAAATCCAAGATGTCAACCAGGAAGTAGCAAAACCCTGGCTTCATTTTCTCAGTGCAGAAACCAACGGGTGACGTCACGGTAGCTACGTCCATCTTTTATACAGTCTATGGATAGTCCGAGTGTGCGGTCCGAGTGTGCGCCCCCTCTAGTCACTGTGGTACTAAACAGTAAGAGGCTCCCTCTGGTGGAACAACCAGGCACTACAGCTGGTCTACGATGCATTTTCTGACATGCACGTCCTCTGCCTTATCGCACTTTTAAACGGTATAAGCTTAAGTCATGAACAGCAATGAATCCATTCACTGATGATCATTCATATCTGATCCTTTGACAATAATTTTACTCTGATTAGGCCCAAAAATGAAATGATTTTCATGTGTCCTTCATTAGAGACGGTTGAATGCATTTCTTGACTGTCCTGTTTAAGCGTTTTAAGTTTAGAGGCTCTGATGTGCAGCTGCGTGGATGAAAAAGTCGAGCTAGCTAGCTAATGCGAGGAAAGCCGGACTATGTTGAGTTTGCTTTATGTTCGCCCCTCAGGAGAGTCCAGTTTGTCTTGTTTTGACTTTCTCTTGCTGTTCTTCACTCAGTGCTTACCTGCATATATAACATTTAGTTGAATTCAGGCGCCTCCACACATGCGCTTACTTACTCAAGCTGATGCTACTGGGTTTACTTTGTGTTTAACAGTGACAAGAATGGATCATACCACACCTACTAAACAGTCCGAGGTCCTGACTGGTCCGTATATATGAGCATGACGATATTGCACCAATAACATCTGCAGTCAAAGTGCTTATTGTTATTCATGCAGTGTAGCGTTTGACCACTGGAACAAGTTGGCAGCTTGGTCACAGCTCTGAGCGCCACGCTAACCTTTAGCCTCAGCAGATACTACCTGCTTCATCCTGCAGAGATTAGTTATCGGAAACTCTGAAAACAAAAAGCAAGACGGATGTGCAAACGCATACGAATGTAAAGAATGAACATGTTAGATTCATATTCCCTCCAGATGTCGGCTTGGCTTTAATGAGTAACGGGGGAGTTTGTTTTTTTTAAAGAAGTGATGGTTAAGATTTTCTACCATCAATGACAAGAGTTGAATTTTGAAGAAGTGGATGTTTAATTCTGGAGCAGAAGACTTCACAGGTGATGAAGGAATCTGCAGACAGAGCTCAGGGGATGTTAAGAGTTAAAGATGCACTAAATGTCACACAGGAAGTAAAGTCAACATGAAGAAGGCGGGTTGGTTATCGTCACCGCCGCTGGTGTTTACTGCAGCAGGTCAGACGGCGGCAAACAAGGATTGAATCGGCACTGAAGGATCAGAAATAAAAGCTCAGCAGGAGAATGTTTCAGCATTTAGCACCTCCTGAGTTAAAACCTGCGTTTACACAGAAACGGAAAAGTCCGATTTTTCAGCAAGTTTCTGCCCAAATGAAGCTCTGGGTCGACTGTTAGACATAAAGCTGTGAGACTGCGTGTTAATGTTGAGTTTGGGGGATTCTGTTTTGCCAAGTGGTGAATAAACCCAGCAACGAAACAGAAAGAACAGCCAGTGGTTAATGGAGAAAAATGTGTTTAATTTCACAATCTGGGTCGTAACTTTCATCGTTATTGGGTTTTGTGCCTGATCATAATGAAAATGTTTGTTTTTAATGATAACTCATTAAGTTAAAAAGTACATGACCGGAGAAGAGCTCACTGTAGTCGAATTATAAAACCACGTAGGGGTGAAAATGAAAATACCCACAAGCTGCAAACAGTGCTATATAAATTTATTAGAAAAAATCTTTCATTTTGTCATACAAGCACCAAAAAGAAATGCTTTTTCTGATATGAAATAATACCTGAATATGCTACTGTTAGCTTTGGTGTCAAAATATATGAAATTCAACGTGTAGAATCCAAACCTGAAAATGCACTAAAACATTAAGTTACACCTTAATATGGAGGATCTGGGATGGACGGAGCATTCTGGACTCAGAAACTACGTCTCCATGAGTTCAAACTCCAACAATTCAAAGTTATTGCTTAATCTAAAGTGTCTTTACACTCCAGACGGCTTGAAATAACTCTAGTTAATTTAATTTGCATTTGATTTAAAGACATTTGCTTTTCTATTACGACTCTGAAGTTATTTTTCTGTGTTTAAAAGGTTCATAGATGCTGATAAAATTGGGTTCAGTGTCCAGAAACTAACTCTAAGGTGGAAAAAGTCTAAGAAATGATCTAATTTCCTAATAAATTAAATAACACAGGCAAAAAAAAAAATCAAAAATATGTCACCAATGCTCGCCATCTTGAAAAATGGCCGCCATTTTTGACTATTCTATTTTGTTGCGGCAAATTTGATGCTTGTTTGACCATTTGAATGATTTTTTTTCCAAGTTATCGGCCTGGAACAACCTGCCAAAACTGATTCAATCTCGTGGTGCAAAATTAAGATTCTGAGTCAGACTTTCCTTCTTTTTTTTTGGACCTTTTGAGTTTTGGGTTGAACATCATAGAAAGCTTCTGATGACTGGAGTTGGGATAATCCACTGGTCCCCCTGTAAAACCCAGGATGTAAAAACTGAACCAGCCTCCTTTGTATCTGCGTCGGTGCATCCATCAGTGGAGCAACAAGGATTCTGAGGTTGGAGCATCTTGTTTGGTCCCACTTTGGGTTTTCTTTTTTACTGGATCTGGACCTGCTGGGATGCCGTAGCCGCCGTAGTCGTTCTGTTGCAGTGATGTGAAGACCATGGACAACCTTCTGCTGACGTAACTCTGGTTTTGAGGTGTTTCTTTGTTTTGTTTTGTTTTTTTTAAACTAGTGTCTATTTTGGAATTTCGATGTTTTGCTGGTGACAGTCACGTTTCTTTTGTATGTCAACTGTGTGGAGCAGTTTGTTTTCAAATCAAAGTAAAGAGAAAACCTGGAGACGCGGTGTGAGAGTTTTTATTTTGGTGGAGATGGATGAGCGAGTGAGTCCATCCATCCATCCACCACCTCAACCTTCAGCCAGAAACAACAAGAAGTTAATCAGTGTTAATCACAGTTTTTAAAAATGTAATGTGACCCGGCAGCAGGAGTCTGGAGGCCCAGCATCAGTCTGCAGCCTCATGGAGTTTACAGCCTCTGCTGCTTTCTTCTGCTTTTAGTTCTTCTGCTTCTTCTTGTTCTTTTTCTCGTTTTTCTCCTTCTGCTTCTTCTTCTTCTCGTTCTTCTTTTCCTTCTTGTTCTTCTCCTTCTCATTCTTCTAGTTCTTTTTCCTTTTCTTCTTCTTCAAGTCCTTCTTCCTGTTCTTCTTGTTCTTTTTCCAGCTTTTGCATGTCTTCTTCTTGTTCTTGTTCTTCTCCTTCTACTTAGTCAAGTTCTTCTTCTTCTTCTTCAAGTTGTTTTCCCTTTTCTTCTTCTTCAAGTCCTTCTTCTTCTCCTTCTTTTTCCAGCTTCTGTATGTCTTCTTCTTCTTGTTCTTCTCCTTCTACTTATTCAAGTCCTTCTTCCTGTTCTTCTTCTTTAAGTCCTTCGTGTTCTTCTTCTTTTTTTCCCAGCTTTTGTATGTCTTCTTCTTCTTCTCGTTCTACTTCTTCTTCTCCTTTTTCTCCTTCTCATTCTTCTTCTTCTTGTGCTTCTTCTCCTTCTAGTTTTTCTTCTACATTTTTTTCTGGTTCTTCTTCTACTTCTTGTCCTTCTCCTTCTCCTTCTCGTTCTTCTCCTTCTCCTTCTTGTTCTTTTCCTTCTTCCTCCTCCCTCCTCCTCCTCTTCTGTCTTTGAAGTTCCCTGGAACTGGAAATAGCCCTCCTGCAGCCCAGATCCCCCGACGCTGACGCAGCATCACGTACCTGCGTCCACATTAACACTCGCTAAACAAACTGGGTCACCGAGCGAAGCCGAGGAAGGAACCCTGTGTTTACATGTGAAGCTGCTGCAACATGGTGACGGCTCATCTGGTAGGAACTCCTCTCCAAAACCTGCCCGCCCGACTTCTGAACCAAAACCGGCATATTTATAGAGCATTAATAATGTATGCTGCTGCAGCCTGAAGAGCTTTATTTTTCTTTCATCTCTTTTTTTTATTTATTTGTATTTTTTTATGTCTTGGATTGGAGCGTTTGGACCGACGGCTCAGCGAGAGAACAGCAGGAGTGTCTGTGAAATACACAAAACCAGCTGGTTCACAAAAAACTTAGAAGGTTCTGCTTCAGGACGGCACGTTTTAAAAGCGTTTAACTCATAGACGAAGACGTTACTGATCAACATTTCATTAGCCTCATAGCATACTTGCCTAAGTCATATTTTCATGTTTTTGGGAAATGAGAAAAAACGCAATTTTTTAGAAATGGCATTGGTATTTATTATTGATTTTTTAACAGTACATTCAACCAGATGTGATTGGCCAATGGCATAAGTAGAAAGACAGGATGATGCAGAAGTGATAGGAGAGTAAAGTTAGGCAAATATCTCAATTTGACCAAAAAATGACTTAGACAATTATGCTATGAGGCTAACGACTTTATATGTTTACACAGGCTGACAGATCTGTTTGCAAAAAAATGAAAAGATTAAGAGTAAAGACCAATTTACTGGAGTTATAAATGAAACAACAGTTTCATCTGAACACCTAATGACGGAAAACAAACGTGAGTTTCTCATCATGGCTCATAAACTTATTACATTCTTAGAATAAATTCTGCTCAACCATCTCTTCATTTGCATAATAATTCTATACCATCAAATATAGATATTTATGAAATTTTAGTGCCACAGATTTTTAAAAAAATCTTATTAGAAAGCAGCAGTGGGCCGTGCTTTAACATCCAGGCCTTCAGAGGCGTCCTGTCTGAATCAAACCACCTCTGAACACCGTTACTATGACGCCACAGCGATCAATATTATACAGAAAGGCTGAATCAGGTGTCTCATGTCATCACTAAAGCAAGAAACCCAATGAACACAATTCAACAAGTCTCACAGCTGCACCGTGTACATCACATCCAGCAGGAGCATCAATATAAACCCAATAAATGACAGATATATATACAGTGTTTAAAAAATATATTAGATAACCACCAAATGTAAGGTTTGTGCCCTAAACTAACAGCATTGGTAATTACCAAAATCATTTCTTATGTTTCTGTAACGGTTCATACACCAGTATGTAGAAGCTCTTTAACCAAAATGATATTCTTAATGCTAAAATGTAAATTATTGTTATCCATGAATTTTCAAATTTACTGTTTCACAAACAAAAAAAAAGGAAAAAATAGCAAAGCACATTATTATTTCTTGATTAAGATGTCAAATTATAGATGTGTAAACTGGTGCATAAAAATTCACCAAAACGAAGTGTTTGATGCTCAGAGTTGCATGTTAACCTTAACGCAGCAGCATTTTTAAAATTCTTTAAATCCCACAACAGAGACGTTCATCAGGCTGAAGGAGCCACTGTCTATAAAAATGTCCTGAGAGGAAGCTCCACTCCATCAGCTCGTTGCTAAATTAACCTACTCCTGCTTTAATTCATTACCAATGATTTATCAGACTGGAATAAATTTGGAGCACCATATGCACAAGCTTGTGATTCGGGAGGACAGAGAGAGATTCTCATATTGTACTAATCTGATTCGCCCACAGCGAGTTCTGTCCGACCATCCAATTTGTCTTTGTGAAGAATTTATCTTTGCCCCATCTGTCTTCTGCTGTTTAAAATAGCTCGAGCCAAGAGCGGTTCAGAGCGCTCGCGAACACGCACAGAGTACCAGTCGCTTTCAAAGCCAGCTTTCATCTGAGCACGAACGACGTGATTATTTGTTTCTTAAAAATCCATTACTGTCACCAGAAACAGGTGCATCAGCGTTTGTTCTGTCTTTGTGAGGACCAGCTGGATTAAAAGGGACATTGTGTGAAAAAAAGAAGTCTTTCTGAACTAAAAAAAAAAAAAACAAATCCTAACAGTGATGATGCATTTGCAAAGTGGGGAGATTTCTAGAAAGTTAAGGTGACGATATTCTTGTGAAATGAAGACAATGAACACCGCACTCTCTTTATTCATCATTATTAATGGTGAAACTTGAGTTGTGCTAAAGGCCTCACAATATATGCTGCCACCACATGATGCTGCCACCACCATACTTCACGTCACGATGCTGCCACCACCGTGCTTCATCATGATGCTGCTTCACACGATATTTCCATTTTTTTTATTTTTGACATTGTAACTCGTCATTTTGATTTTGTAACTTAGAATTTTGACTTTTTAACTTATTCTTGTTACTTTAACTCATATCTTTGGCTTTTTAACTTGTAATTGCTCGTTTGTTATACACAATTTTTTATTTTTTTCCTTTAACTGGTAGTTTATATCACTTTTATCTTTATTTTTGTGGCTTTAATTCATATGCGTAAACTAACCAAACAGTGAAAACAAGACTTAACTCAGAAAATAACATTCTTAAGTTAATTAAAAAAATTATTTCCTACAAATGTGACCCGGAAGAAAACACTCTTCACTGAAAATGTGTTTGAGGTTTTGTTTTACAGGAAAGTTTTAGGGAGACAGCAGAATACATTTTCATGGATCAATACTTGGTTTGAACATCTAGAAGTCATTTATCCTGCTGGAGTCACTAATGTCTAAAGAAAACCACCGAACTGTAGCTCAAAACTCAACGATTCAGCCTAAATCAGATGCTGAAGCTCGGTTTAGTCTTTTATTTAAATGCAGATGTGAGTTTGATTTACACCTCTGAGCCAGTTGTTTATCTCCTCAGCTCTGCTCTCTGACATTTAAAACCACCTCATATGTCCCTTTATCACCTCCTCTTTCATTCTTTTTTTCCTCCCATCCTGCTTCGTCCTCCACATCTACCATTCTCAACACTTTCTGACATTTGTCTTTATGGCACATTTTGCCTTCCACCCCCGACATCAATCTGTTCTTCGTCTTCTCTTCCTGTGTTCTCCCTCTTTCCCGTCCCTGATTTGTAATTAATCCTCTCCTCTGCCGTCGCCTATCTCCACAGGGATTTGTGAGGAATCCTTTAATTACCTCCTGCTTACTAAAACCACTTAAAACTTTCTGTGCCCGATAACGACCGCTTCCTAAGACGGCCGAGCCTCAGAGGAAAACCCCCCGAAAGGACGCTCTGATTGCTTCACTTTGGACGCCGACTACCTCTTCATCTCCTCGGTTAGCGTTAGTTAGTGGATGCTTTCAGGCTTCAGAGCTTCCCGGGATGTAAAGTGTTTATGTAGCTCTTGAAAGATTCCTCCTGGTGGCTGAATCATCTCATGTTTTTGTTTTTTCTTTGGAGAATATTTAAGCGACGTTTGAATAATTTACAGTTAAAATGGAATAGGCTTTAAAAAAATAAATAAAAAGAGGATGTAAGCGTGTATTTAAAGGGTAATGATGGAGCAGCGGGTGAACCAGAGCAGACATGCTGGCTGACATTTCACGACGGTGATTTGCTCAGACAGACCGCCGGTTGGTGGATTATTATCCACCCCGACGATTAGAAGTTCACAAACGCACACCGACGTCAACGGAGACACCGAGGAGGTTTCAGGAAGTTCTCAGTTGGTTTCTGTGGGTTTTAAAAACATCCGTAATAAGGACTGACTGATGTTTTTTTTTCTATTTAGCAAAGATTTAACTTTATTGTCATTGCTTTATCAGTACCAAAACAATGAAAAGCAGTTTAGCATCCAACCAGAAAGTTCAATATATACAGTCTGGTATGGCGGTGGCAGCATCAAAAATGTGATATTTAAAAGTTAAAACTATGAGATCAAACCACAAATGTAAGATACAAAATCTACAAATATATGTAAGACTGACATTTTACAAACTAAATCAAAACTACCAACAAGTTAAAGTAGAAAACATTCATCACCACCAAAAAATAGTCAAAAATATGAGTCAGAAAGCAAACATTCAAAGTTAAAAAGTCAAAATGATGAGCTACAGTTACACATATCAGATCCAAAAACCAAAAAGAATAAAAATGACATGTTAACGAGTCAAAAAGAAAGTAAAACATTAGAAGTTTAAAAATAAATCAAAGCTATGAGTTAAAGTCACACATTTAATAAACAGAAGCTACAAATATGTGAAAGTCGGATATTTAGCTTAACAAGAACCCCAAAAAAAAACCCCAAAAATTAAATAAAGCCTGAAAAAAGTCCCAAATATATGAAAGCCGTTTGAGATGGACCTCCAGTTTGGTTGTTGGTGACGACTGCATCTCCTTCTTGTGACTATAACGTTATTTTTAATGCCAACATGTCAAATGTTCTTATTAAAAAAAACCTGACTAAATACTGTGTTAAGAGACCAGGAAGAGGCTCCGTTAGATTCTTGGTGATTAAAGCTGTTTATGTTGTCAATCAGCAACCACTTGTAAATAACGACAGTCTCTGGTTTATTCTCCTTATTGTAGCTTTCAGGCTTAATTGTTTATTTCCAGCAGCTTCAATTCTTTCACGGCTTTTCCATCGATGACGGATTAGTTCCAAGTCTTCATTCCAACCCTCCTGTCGGCCACAAATAATGAATTTAACCGGGCAAATTGCACCTCTGATTAGGAGTTTATCAGGAGCTTTTCTTTTTTTAGGTTGAAATATCGACTTTGAGGATCTCTCCGTGCTTTCAGTGAATCCCCCCCGAGGCCACGTCTCCGAGTAAACAATAGGAGAGGAGCAGCAGATATGAGAACCAACCAGAGGGCGTGTTGGCAGCACGACTGATCCCCAGCATTTCACTCGTTTACTGCCTGCTGATCCATCCCTCGCCGCCTTTTTTTTTTCCCCCCCAAAGGAGATCTGAGAGGGATTATATTTTATCTGTGCCTCAGACTTGAGGCCCTGCAGCTTTATCGATCATCATCTGCATGTGAGGTTTGACTCCATTATTCTGGCTGTGTGCAGCCTCGGTCCTCCGCAGTTTATCGTATTCGATTCAAACTATTTGCTTTTTCGTCGAGCTGCTGTTCATCATCGTGACATCGTCGCGTCGGCCGGAGTCCCTTCATCGCTCACAGAGGAAGGCAGATTGATCCCTGCCCGCCAGGAAGTCGTTCGGTGCTTTATTTCATGAGCAGGAATATTTCCACCGGTATGAGAAAGAAAGAAAAAAAAAAAAAGTTTAAAAATGCTGAGTTGAAAAGTCAGAATTAGAAGATTAAAAAGTCAAAAAATGTCACTAAAAATCACAAATATGGAGGTAAAACGTGAAATTAATTGTATGAAGTTCAGACATTTTGCTTACGAAGCCAAAAAATATGAGTCAAAAAGTGAAAATTACAAGTTTAAAACAAAGCAAATATGAGTTAGATGGTAAAAAACTACAAAAATACAAATAAAAAATATAATTCAGGAATTAAAAAAGTAAAATCTAACTTACAAGGTCAAAATTATGAGTTAAAGTCAAACATATGATTGAAAAACTATAAATACTCAGAATCTCCACTTTAAAAGTACAAATTAAAGTCATAAATAAGTCTGCAAATGAAAATTACAAGTCAAAGTAAAAGTGCATCATAAAGTAAGAAATCAAAAACAGAGTTAAAAAATGTTTTTAAAAAAACAAGTTAAGTATTGAAGTATTCTAAATTTCAAAGGCAAAACTATGAGTTAAAGTCGAATATGATTTAAAAACTACAAATAGTCAGACATCGTCACTAAAGTTTTAAAAGTAGAAATTAAAGTCACAAATAAGTCAGCAAATAAAAAATACACGTTAAAGTAAACGTTCATCGGGTGCCCCTATAGCCGAGCGGTGACCCGTGAACAGGGGCTACAGTCCCCCGATGCAGCGGTCGTGGGTTCGACTCCCGCTCACGACCCTTTGCTGCTGGTCTGTCCCCATTCTTCTCCCCTCTTTCCTGTCTGTCTCTACTGCTCTAAATAAAGGCAAAAAGCCCAGAAAAAAAAGTGCATCACAAAGTAGGAATTACAAGGTAAGAAATCCAAACTGAGTTTAAAAGAACAAATTAAAAGTTAAGAATTCCAAGCAAATTAAAATTTTAAACTTAAAAAAAGCCAAAACTAGGAATTAAAGTCAAATATAAGATTTTAAAAATCAATTTCAAATCTTATTACATGTTAGAAGTTTAAGTTTGAACTCCAAAATGACTTGGTTTCAGAGAACATCGTGGTTCAAGTTAAAGGACGAATTCACTGAAATTAACATCGAAAAAATGTTGATTAGAGACGCATTTGTGGTGCGTCAATAATTAATATAATCTGGCAGGACAAAAACCTTAAAACACCCTCAAAATGTGACAGAAAACGCAGTCTAAGTGCATAGAAACACACATTTATGGAGATAACGTTGTTACTGTGCCAACGAGCCAAACAGACACACTTCTGTATCACTGTGTCTGGCTCTAAGTATAAGAACGGTGAGACAACACTGCCACCATGAGGTCAAACTGGAAACTGCAGCGCTATCCTTTATAAACATACTTGAACGCCCCTCTTTGCATCAAACACCAGACGAATGTTTGGCCTCGACTGGAGAAGCTCGATTATTTCAGAGAGCGCGCCGAAATAATTAATGTTGAAGTCGGAACTGTGAAATGGTGCTCTGTGGTTTCTGGAAGAGGCTCAAGGACATTTTTAAGTGTTGATTATCACATTTATTTAATTTTTTTACATCAGAAGATCTCTTCATTTAAACGCGCTTCCCCCGGAGAGAGCTCCTCTTCACACAGGCCGACGTTTTATTATCATGCGAGCAGGACGAGGTGGGAGGAGGAGGACGGCGATGAAAGACTGACATGTGCTTTAATAAAGCAACTCAGGAAAAACAGAGAAAAGAAGAAAGAGCTTGTGTTCGCTGAACCGAATCTCACACCCACACTCGCACACCCACAGGCAAGCCAGCAACGTCTACTGTGAAATTAACAAGTCTTGGTCACTTTCTTTAAGTTTACTTTAATTTCAGCACCAAGAACATATTTGTTTAGATGGTTTTTCCGGCTTTTGATTGTGACTTGCACGTCTCATCTGTAGTTTTCTATGCAAATCATAATCTCATGTATGTTGCCGTTAGATTAAGGTTTTATTTAGATATTGGGGTGGACGTCCTTCACGGGAAAATTAGGGCACCAAACGCTGTATTTATGCATTCTGCTGAATCTTTATGCACTAATTTGTGTCTTTCTTTGCATCAGTTTACAGTTAAAATGTCCATTTCCGTAAAGAAAAGCCTGGTGACAGTTCGACGTATAATGGAAAATACAGTGGATATAAAAAACTATGGAAGTTTTCTCCCTTTTATTGCTGTTTTTTTTAGTCATGAGTGACTTTTAGCAAGAATTTGCCTCCAACAAGTGACTCTTTCATGTCAGAGTGACCACAGCTTTCTACAAAGTCTTGTCAATTAATAAAATTTTTTAAAAACGCAGAAGTTTTCACTTTCTTCAAGTCAGTATTTAGTTGATTTGGCATCAGGTTGTTCTCCAGGTTTTTTTTAACACACTTTGCTGAATTTATTTTACCCTCCGGGCCCGTTGTCGAGAAGCGTCGTGATGCTGCCGCCGCCGCCGTGCTTCACATGGTGTCACTTATTTTACATTGAATATTTTTAATTGATTGCTCTGAAGAAAACTGATTTTACTTTGACATGAGTCTTTTGTAAATTATTTAAAAAGAAAACTTTTAATTGACAGATTTAGTTGAAAAGCAGTAACAGAGGAGGCCAACCAAACAACAGCATGCTAGCATTTCAGAGAGAAATCTGGAAAAAAGAAAAAAAAAAAGCACAAACACTGGGCAGAATGTTTAAAATAGCCCCTCCCTCTCTATTCTAAGCCCCTCCCACCAAACATCTGCATTTAAAAAACACACAAAAATGGCCGCCAGATTAACATTCATTTATGGCTTCGTCTGGAATTCAAATTCCACTCAACTGGATAAAAACATATGCTGTTGCCTCCATATTCTGCTCTCACCATGGACTCTTTATCTCACCTGCTCTGCATTAAAACACCTGTGATTGGCTAAAATCTCCCGCCATGGGACAGACATTATAAAGAGCCCAAAAACAGAGTCAAGTGGAACAGCAGGAGTCGAGTTTAATCCCAGAACACTTGAATTTCAACATGCTAAAAGGACGCGAGAGTTGATTTTTTGTCCAGTGTTACCCCGGCTCTGAGCAGCCTCACAACAACAAGCTAGTGGACGAATGTACAGACTGTAGGTAATCAGACAGCTTTAGTTTCTTAATGCTCTCATAAGGTTTCCCTAAAACAACTAAATTTTAACTGATAAAGTGAAGCAAAAGGAGAGAAGAGGTCCGCTGTCGAATAACTCAGTTTCCAACCACATCATGATGCTGCCACCGCCGTGCTTCACATGGGGCGTGGTGTCACTTATCTCACATGTGGCTTCAAGGAGGATTTAAGTTTCAGCTTTCAGGTAAACTTACTCACATGCTCTTTTATCACAAGCAGGCAATTTAAGGAGCAATGAGAATTATCCTGCTTGTTAGCAATTCAACCAAAATAAGAGCATAGAGGGGCGAAGTGTTTTGTTGTTTTTTTATTTATTTTTTTGCCTTTATTTGATAGAGTAGTCAAGAGAACGAGACAAGGAAAGTGTAAGAGAAGAATGAAGGAAGGACCATGACCGGGATTCGAACTCATGACCTCCACGTCGGGGGACAACAGCCCCTGTACATGGGACGCCATCACAATCAGGTGATCTAGGAGTGGTTGAATATTGTTAGATTGGTTGAATATTTTGGACTCACCGTTGCTTTTTCTGGTTGAGTTTTGAGCAAACTAGAATCTCTGGACCCGACCACAGCGGTTAAACATCAGTAAACTGCTGCGCATTGTTAAATGTGTGCAGCTGTCCATGGTGCTGAAGAGGCAACCAGATTTGTACTTCTGCCTTTTCCCTTTCAGTCCTGTCCTTCTTTTAGTTTCCTCTTGTATCCATGATAATCTATTCTATATACGATGCTAAAAATCTGCATTCCTGTTCAGGTGACTTTCCCATCTTTAGCAGCCAGATGCAACTTTCTGAAAACCTCAACATAGAATCACAAGATTACAATTATGTTGGTAACACTGCTGTTTTTGTTGTTGTTTATGAAGACAGGCTGTCAACACAAACAACCAGACGTCAGCGTGATCGATGTGTTTTCAGTGGAAGCTCCTGATTTAACTGCTCCCCCTGCTGGGTTTTCTGTCTCATTGTCCAGAAACACACTGAGCATCTTCCCCAAACCCCCGCTGTGACTTTCCACCAGATTACATTAATCCACCCATCTTTAGTCCCCCGTTTACCCACAATTCATAGCCGCCGTGCCGTTCCTGCGGCGTCCGGGTGAATAATGATGCTGTGAAATCTAGCAGGACCACACGCTGGTTGATAAACTGCAGCCATGCTTCATACAAACCCACTGTGTGCTGAACGTTAGTGCAAGAACAAACAAGGGCAGGACGGGCGAAAATATCTAAAAATGGTCCCACGTTGTACCCGATGTCAAGAAGGCAACCTAAAAGGTGTTTACTAGACAGCTAGCAGAGAGTAGGATGGCCTCAAAAACTCAAGGTGGAGCTTTTTTTGTGATCAGAATTCATTGCAAAACTGCAAAAAAAGCACAAATTGCAAATAGAAATCAGAAAATAACCAACATGAGCTCGGCACAGCATAAGAACACAGCGATGAGTCACAGCTACGCTAGCTACCCGTTAGCTAAAGTATAGTTCATCGGACAGCTTGATAAAGTGCAGCAAAAGGAAAGAAGAGTCTCCACCATGCTTCAGATGGGGTATGGTGTCACTTATTTTACACGTAGCTTCAAAGAGGTTTTAAAAGAGTACAAGAACACAATGCTGAGTCACAACTACGCTAGCTACC
>NW_007578997.1:188115-230927 GCF_000690725.1 Stegastes partitus
CAAGGCGTGAAAAGATAAAACAGCAGAACAAGGTGTCTTTAAAGTTTCAGCTCGTAACACCCACACAGATCATGATTGTGGGGATGGGTTTTAGCTCGATGACTATTTTGAGCTTATTTAGGCCACTTCATATCTTCACATCTTGAATTGTATGAGTTCACAAAGCGACACAACACACAAATCAGAAGGTATTTAAATGATGCGGAACCTTTAAGGAAAGATAGCGAAGAAATAAAGCAAAAACAGTCAGAATAATAGGGAACAGAAGCATCACATTTCGGCTAATTTAGTGACAGAAACATCTTCTCAGAGGAATAACTCTGCGCCTCCTCCGTCCACAGAGGATAAACAACTGAAGCAGCCAAGAGCCAAAACTCACGTCTTTAAAGTTCGCTGAGAGTTTAAATGCAAACAGAAACCCCCAAAACTTTGCTGACACCACGTGAGCTTGATGGAAAAAGTCTAAAAAGCCATTTTTCCAACATCCACAGCAGATGCAGCGCAACGTGAACCATCAAATGTGAGCATCCAGGCTGAAAAACATCCTCCTACAGAAGATTCAACCTTCATTCCTTTTCAAAAATGGAAAATCGTGCACAAAAGCTGCAGTAACAACATCTCAGGTTGACTTTAACACGTCACATTTATCTTCGATCCTTCAGAGCTGCTCTGCTTTGTTGTCATTCATTCTCTATTTTGGAGAATCAGCTCAACAAACATCAGCTTTTCCTCTCTTCCTGCACAAAAACAGCAACGTTGAACCCAAACAGGAGTCGTCGAATCATGTTTTTGTAATTTTTGGTTCAACTCCTCTCTTAAAACTGGATTTTTTTTCTTTTTTTGTGGGTAAATATTCAGTTGCATCTCACAAAAGCATGAATCCCGACAAGTGCTTTCCAGTCTGGTGAATGAAGCGACTCAGTCTGGCGCAGATGTTAAAGGTCGCGTTGCACGTCTCCGGTTTGGAGAAAACATGTCAGCGTGAGAGGACTCGAGTCGAATGCCAAGAAAAAGAGCCACAGCGAGTCCAGAGGGCGGGAAAAGTGACAGCAAACATGAGCTAGAAACAGGAGAAAAAAAAGAACAACAGCAGGTGATAATTACTCAGGAAAAGGTGGAAAAATGACTCGCGTACACTCCGGAGCTGCTTAAAATCCACCGACCACAACAAAAATTATTAAAAACACCCGCAAGAGAAACAAACCCAAATGAAACTGAAGATGCACAGAAAGTGGAGGACATTAAAGGGACCTGAGACGTCAGTATTTATACAAAAGATCGTCTCCGTCAGAGTAAAGCTGCGACATTCGAGCCACGATCTGACAGGAAACAGGAAGTGGATCGCACAGGCCTCCGACCACTGGCTGCTTGTCCGATTTAAAGGTTTCACGGTTCGGTTTCAGGCTTTCAAACGGAGTTGACCGACCACATGGTCTCGTGTTCTGACATCCAGAATCAAAAACAAGTAAGTCTTTAAAATCACCTGAATAGTTTACTGTTTTTCAAGAAAGATTTTCCAATCCGTTTTTAGATTATCATCATCATGTACAGTTTGACAGTTTTTCTTCTTCAGTTAGTGTAAATAATATTTTTTTTCTGTGATTTGACCAGTTATTAGTCATAAGTTAACAAAAACAGGGGAAACACTTAAAATAATAGCTTACAAAAATTATAATTTTTAATCCTTCATACGGGTTTTTTTCCATTTAAAAAAATGACAAATATCAGTAAAAGTTTTTGATATTTTGGCTAATTTTAAGGTTAAAAAAAAAAAAAAAAAAAATTCTGTGGCCAAACATCAAAAAAATTAATTAGCATTTGTCCAAGTACAGATCTTTAATGTGGACACTGATTTTATTTTATTTTCTATGATTTAATAACTTATTTAATAAATAAAATAAACGCAGATGTTTTGTATTTTCAAACCAGTCAGAGGCTCATCGAATGTACAAAACCTTGTGGAAATAATTAAGTTTAACCAACATTAATAGTGTAATGAGGCCCAGGAACAAACTTGGCTGCTCAGACTTCAACATTGTGGAGATGCAACCAAAGTGAATTCTCTTGCTGCAGTGAAATCCAATTAACTCGTACATCTTTTTTTTGCATAACGACCAACATCACATGAATCAGATTTCTTTTTGGGCGTATAAATGTAGTTTTAGAGAGAGTCGTGTGATGTGATGCATGTGAAGAGAATAGCAGGTCTTTTTTTTTGGGCAGCAGCAGCAGCAGATTGAGATGTAGATAAGATTAAAGCACGAGAGAACAAGTATGATATGTGGGATTAGCTCTAAACTGAAGATACAATCAAAACCAATAGAGCATGTGGAGGACATCAGGAGATAAAAACAGGAAGAGAACAAAAACTGATGTAAAAAATAAAGGGTTTTTATCAGCTTCAAGAGTGTTTGCAGACACGTTCCTGCTACATCCTCCACTGAGGGATCATTACCAGGTTCTTCAGATGCACAAACTGTATGTTTACTGATGCAGAGCATTTGAGGGTTTCCTATTTATTCATGCTTCTACTCCAGGGGGCGATGTTGTAAGTATAAAGTTAATGGTGCAGTTGTGTTACTGCCACAATCAGGAAGAAAACACAAACGATCAGCTGCTGCTCAGAGACGACTGGTCAGGATGGTCAAGAGTCAACCAGGAATCAGCAGAAAGCAGCTCTGGATGGACCAGAAGCTGCTGGAACACTGGTTTGACATCAACATGGGCTGAGAAGCTGCCATAAAGGAGGAAGTTCTTCCTTTAGAAACAGCATTGAAGGCCTTCTGGAGGAAAGTTCCTTGCCAGATGAAGCAAAAATTGAGCTATTTGGCCATAATGAAGCAGAGAAGGTGAGGCCTTTAACCCCAAGAACACCAAACCTACCATCAAGCATGGAGGTGGCAGCATCATGCTCTGGTTCTGTTCTGCTGCCAGTGGAGTTTTACACAAAGTCAATGGAACAATGAAGAAGGAGTATCACCTCCACGTTGTTCAGGAAAACCTCAAACCATCAGCAGAAGGTTGGTCTTGTTGGATGTTCCAACCAGACAATGAGCCCAAACACACATCAAAGTGGTGAAGAAATGGTTCCATCAGGCTGGAATGAAGGTTCTGGACTGGTCTCAAGACAGATTACTGGACTTAAATTCATCTGCAATCCTCTGACAATCAAACAACACAACAGCTGAGACAAAGTGGGAAAGACAAAAAACAAGTGCTGTGGATGTGACGTTAACATCAGTCTGATCAGTTGCACGTTAACAGAAGGAAAGAGTCCTGAGATTAATTTAACGGTCGAATTACATTAAAAGACCAAAACGAACGAGGAATTTATCCTGAATGTATCCAGACACTGATATATCTCAGTCATTAAGCGCCATTAACGTCCAAAAACTATTAAAAGACATCAGCGAGACACACGACTGGTGCAGGGAGTGACTGGTTCTAAGTATTTAGAAACAGAACGATGACTTTCACCGTCTCTGGAAGGTGTTGCTCTGCAGTAAAGCGCTTTATGGCAGCAGAGTCACGTATTAACAGAACTGGATCTATTTCACTGCCAGCTTTGTCCCCAGTTGTCCCTCGTAGCTTTGGCCTGAAAACGGTATGTTCCCCACTGACCACCACAGTGATAGAGACATCTGTGAAACCACACACAGGACACCTCCAAAGACTGGTTCTAATTCTCCTGTGATTTATTTTCTTCATGTCCATAAAACCTCCACAGCGCCCAGAAAAGTGGATTTTATTTTCGGGACGCCGCCCCAATGTTCAGTCTTAGAGGACCAGACAACATGGAGGCTAGTAAACCTGTTTGGCTCGTGCATTTAACTCAAGTGGGATCATTTTTGGAATCCAAATCTCTGTGATCATACACCATGAACACACACAGACGTCATTGTAGTACTTTCTAGTCTGACTGCAGGATGTTTTATAAAAAAAAACTGTCATTTTGTACTGGAGCGTCTCAGCAGAAGAAAAAAAGAGTTCTGTACTATGAAGTCAGATTAGTCTGTCAGCAGGTGTGTTGAGCTTTCAGCATCATGAAGGCGGCTCTCTTTTAACCTGCTACATCGCCATGGTAACTGATGCAGGTTCTGTTCAGAGTTTCGAACTTAAATCGGCCGTACAGACCTTAAACCAAATCATGACGATTCTCAGCTGCAAACTTATTGATCTGTACATTACTAAAACCACAGAGTGAAGACGTGTGGTTACAGCATCACACGCTGGATGCATCACGTCGCCATGGAAACCTACACGGATTCAGCTGGTGATGCAGAAATCACATAAATGTGTTTTTACGTTTGGTCCGTTCACTCTGCTGGTGCTGCAACTGACAGAACACTGATTATTCTGCTGGTGTTTATTATTATCAGTCACATTAATTTCACCTTGTTTTGGCCAGAAATGTAATGAACATCCTGCATCATGGGACAGAGTCAGACCTGAATGCACTTTGATATAATTTTATGTTTGATTATATGAAGTTTAACAGCTCTAATGTGCGGCTGCATCGATCAGTATAATAAATATATTAACACACGTTTAACAGTTTTCTACCAGCGTTCCTGCCTTTTCCTGTTTTTTACCGTCCTAAATTTTTATATTCCTCATTGATCTCAGGTATTTTAACTGTGTGTGTTTTTATCGCTGACCTGGCATCGTCATTTTGTTCTGCAGTGCGTCCTTGATGTAATTTATATGACTGACAAAGTATTCTGAACCTGTTCTCCATTAAAACAACCTGTTGACTGAAGTAGGTGATCGGTTCATACTGTGCAGAAGAAGACAAAACGTCTCCGTCTATGTGAACGAGCCTGAAGCAGAAAACCCTGATTTAACAAAGAAAGCTGACAGCCGCCTTCATGACTCCTGTCGTCTCCGACGGGGGTTTAGTTTTTGTTGAGCCGACTCACACAAAGCAAGCCTGGATGTGTTGAACTTCATCCTGAGGATAAAACACAGGCCGAGCAATGAGCGCACACAGCTTCACAGAATGGAGACCAAACAACGTGTTCATCTCTACACGGGGGAGGAGAGCGACAGCGCCATCTATCAGGTACCTACAACACAGTCCGGAGAGCCTTCACCGGGCGGTTTAACACTTTGATGCAGGTGAGTCTTGATCCAGGTGATTTAGGGCTGAGAATAAAGACCTGGGAGTCCCCACCAGTCGATGAGCAAAGCCTCTTGGTTGAAGGAGAAACGTCTTCAAAAACCAAAAACACTATTTCATTTACCTTCTACTAAAACCCCGACCATGGATGACGCTACACAGACAACAAGATTTACTGAATGTCATCTTTTCTGCACTGAATTATTTTCTTATCGTATAAAATATGCAGATTCTTGTAAAAGCAGAAGTTTCAAATTTGCAGCTAACTGCAGCAGCGGTTGCAGGATTTGAACCAACATGAGACTGAGTGTACGGCAGCTCTGTGATTCAAGCCAATTAGGCTTCTCTTCCTGTCATGTGCAGAACGACGCCCTGCTTCAGTCCTGCATCTAACAGCACTTTGATCTGAGGGCGTCTGGAGGCGGGAACCGTCCCGCGGGATGCCAATCAAACAAAGCATCACGGTGCTCCTTCAGTCTGTGTTCAGTGTCAGGCTTCATCTGCTGGCACGTTATTATATGTTTGTTTTGAGCATCTGGACGGGGTTTTAATGGGTTTTTTTTGTACAGACCTCCAGATTTAGATTAAAAACATTGTACTATGAAGTCATTTCAATCATAAAAAATGTTGATTGTGAAGCCAAAAGTGTATTCACGCTTGGACAATCAACTACTTTCAGCTTTTTAATTTAGTTTTTTTTAATGCAGATGCACTCCAGTACAAAAATCCCTCAAATCACTCTCGTCAATGTACAAATAATACTATTTGTTTGTTTTGTTTTTGCAATTTGACTGCATATCCATAAAATAATCATTTAAAAAAAATAAAAGTGTTCCCTCCTGTATACAGATGTTATTTTAATTTTTAAAAAATGGCAAATATCTGTACAGTAATGATATTTTTGTTGATTTAAATCCACAAAAATGGTGTATTTTTGTGGTCAGTTAACAAAAGGCTAAATTACAATCTGTGAAAAATGCAGAATTTTGATGTGGATGCCAATTTTATATACTTTATTATCTAGAATTTAATAAATCAGGAAAAATCTGTAAACTGGCAGTGACGTTTTACAACCAGTTAAAGGATCATCAGATGTACAAAACTTAAATCAAGCAGCACTTAAGATGTTCTGGTCTGACATGACGTCGCCATTCACACAACTACAATAACTTTGAAAAAAAAAAGTGTCTTAAATAAGTGTCTTTCTAAATAGTGTTATTCAAATAATCTGGGACATTTCTGATATTTGTACTTGCTTTTCTCGGCATCTGGACAGATTTATTAAATTTTTTTATGTTGTTGTTTTCTGCACAGACCTCCAGATATATATTTTATAACTTTATACTATAAAAGCAAAACAAATATGGATTATGGAGCCCAAAGTGCACAAACACCTGGACATTACACAGACTATGACACCACGTGCATTATATGCTGCATTAGACTTGAATGCATCCTTCCGATCAGATTTTGTCTGAACGCAGCTGCAGGGAAGTTTAGTCATTTAGGAATAAATTAACTGAAAGTGAGACTCAAACAGTAATTAAACTAATTTATCAGACAGAGTTTGAGAGGTCGACACCAAAGACTCATCTGTTCAGTCAACCTTCTCTGGCGCAGATCTTCGTGTGAGGCGGTTAAAACTAGAATCAACTGATCAGAAATAATACCGACAGTAGGAATAATAATAATAATAATAACAGTAAGAGTCATACTTGAATGTCCTGATGACGTCTGGAGGAGGTGGATGTGCAGCAGCTGGCAGCAGAGCAAGAAGCAGATTCAGGTTGACTGGCTGAAGACGCAAAAAAATACAAATTAAAAGCATGAACACCTGGAAGTAAAGTCTCAAGGAATGAGGATTATCAGCAGTGCTGGTGTCACTGCACTCTGACTCTATCTGTGTTTATCATTTATTGTAAAGTCCTTCGTCCGTGAAGCCTCGCTAATGTCATGTGGTTCAGCAAACTACCCGAAGCAACAGGAAAGCAGTCGTTAGCTGAAGCTGGTACAAACACAAGCAGATAACAGAAGTCTGAGGTTTACAAACTACATCAGAAAGAAGCGACAGCGACATGGATTACTAACCAGGGACGGTGGACGGTTTGGCAGAAGGAAGACAGGTGAGAAACAGAGGACGTGACTTAAGGAACAGGTGGAACCAATCAAGGGAATCACAAAGGAGACAGGAAGTAAAACAAAACCACCACTCTCTCTCTCTCTTCAAAACACAACATTCAAAACACTCCCATTAAAGAAGGAAAGAATCAGCTTCAGTCACTGGAATAAGTTGAAACTGACAAAAGTGATAATAAATTTTTAAAAAATGAAAATCATGACATTGCTTTTGAATTGTGGCTCAACAGAAATATTTGAAAAACTAATATTTAGTTGAACAACCCTTTGAGCCAATCACTGCCATCAGGTGTTTTCTGTAACTCTCAGTCAGACTTCTGCTCCTGTTGACAGGTGTTTGGATTTCACTGCTCATCAGCAAAGGCCTCTAATTTGTCTGGGAATGTTTTTTTTTTATTATTATTATTCTTTTCAACCACAATTCAAAAGCAACGTCTTATTTCACTAAATTATAATTTAGCAAATTTTTATTTATTATTACTTTTTTCAGTTTCTAGTTATTTGGCAGTAAAGAGTCAGAAACCATGACTGCTTTTGCCCCTTTTTGTTAGAACAACCTAAGCTTTCAATTTCTGGCATAAACTGTGTGTTGACATGAATGTATCAACAATTTAAAGTGACAAAAACAAAAAGCGCACTCGGATTTTTTCAGGATTTTCATGAATTACAGACTGGAATTGAAGATGAAGAAAAAATTAGACAGCAAAAACTGGAAATATGAACGATAATAAGTATGTGCACAAAAGTTTTTGAGTCTTGCTTGTCACTCACAAATGTAAAAGGTGTATTTGGGCCTGTATGGTAGATGAAAGCAGTCCCTGTCCCCCTGCAGACAGAGACCTCCTCCTTCTACAGGGTTAACTGCTTGTTTGGCAAAGTTAGAAAACACTCGCTTCTTTAGTTTGTTGCAAACATTCAGAATATGAATAGAATAGAATAGAATAGAATAGAATAGAATAGAATAGAATAGAATAGAATAGAATATTTTGTATTGATCCTCCATTGGGGGAAATTTACATGCCACAGCAGTATCCAAAAATATAGAAAAGAAGTACTATGAAAAAAATGCAAGTTAAAGCATCACTGAAGCCTTGAATTTCTTGACTTTTTGAAGATTTGCAATAAGTGTTCTTATAGATTTAAATCACATTTTAATATTTGTTCAAGCAGATATTAAATAACCCACTTGGAGTAGTAGGGATGCAAAGTGGTTCAGTGGTTAGCACCGTCGCCTCGCTGCAAGAAGGTCACTGGTTCGCTGGTTCATGAGGACACCCGGGATCTTTCTGTGTGGAGTCTCCATGTTCTCCCCGTGCAGCGTGGGTTCTCTCCGGGTTCTCCGGCTTCCTCCCACACAGTCCAGAAACATGCTGAGGTTAATTGGTGATTGTAAATTGTCTGTAGGTGTGAATGTGAGTGTGCTTGGTTGTCTGTCTCTAAGTGTAGCCCTGTGATAGACTGGTGACCTGTCCAGGTGAACCTGCCTTCATCCTGAGTCAGCTGGGATAGACTCCAGCCCCCCAGTGAGGATTAAGCGGTGTATAGATGATGGATGGATGAAACGGGAAAAAATGCACAAATATCACAAAGCGTTTTTCTGAGCTCATGAAAAACTGACTTTTCAGAGACTGATGCTGCCAAAAACACATGAGGATATTGTAGAATATTATGGATGACCATAGATTAAACTACCCAGGAGTATATAAAGTAGTTAAGTTAACATCAACAGCAGTTAAATGCAACATACAAATGAATGCAGCGGTTATGTTTCTGCAAAAACACCATAAAATCCATTTTTGCTTATAACGATTAGATGCTTTTATACGTTTCTGAATGCAGGTATTAAGGCTTTTATTTAGGATCTGAACCACCAAAACCAGCAGCTGCCTTTCATTTTGTGTTCCAGCAAGAACTCTCAGGTCTTCCGCTGCTTTCCTGTTTGGACGTCTGTCACACGAAAGCCGACGACTTTGTGGTTTTTATGGCCTTGAACCGTAGAACAACCTCCCTGTGGAACCCAGAACTGCAAACACTTTAAAAAAAAAAGTAAAAAAAAACACCTATCTTCTTTCTTTCTTTCTTTCTTTCTTTTTTAAGTCACAATCTGTTCTTGGCAGCGTATCTGAGCTGCTTTAGTCTCGTTTGAAGCTCTGCAGGTCTCAGATAATAAGTTTCCTTTTGAGGAAAACGCCACAGGATTCCCAAACTTTCATGTTTGCATCATAGTCTTGGTATTCTCACCTCCCAAAGACCTGACAGTCATCTGAACAGCAGGCTTTTAATGGGAAAAAGCCACCAAAATTCGCTTTTTAATTGAAATCCATGTTGAGGAAATTGCATGTCGTGTTCATGTGTGATACGGTTTGTTGGACTGCAGACTAAATTTCCTTTGGGGACAATGAAGTAGACTTCTTTGCCAACCATTCTTCTTATGAACATATTACAAATTTAAAGCACCTAATAAGAAGATTTTATGAATTCTTCCACCGCCTCAGCCTCCTCAGATATTATTAATGAAGCCCAGGTATGTGACATGAACTCAGAGGTATCAGCTGCAGAGGAAATTCTCCTTCGTTCTGAGAAGAGGTGACGTTTCAGGTTGTTCCGACTCGGATTCAGTGTCAGATAATATCAACAGTAAATCATTTATTTTGTTCAGCACCTTTCAAAAATGCAAATTAAACAAATGGCAAAAACAAAGTGAAACAAATAAAAAAGATCTGTAAATTTATGGCACATTTGAAACAGGAGTGAAAAGGATTATGAGAAGCAGCCTAACAAGTGTAAATATAGTAAATAACGAGACTGCCGTGTGATTCTACCTCAGTAATTTACACATTGGAGACGAAAACCTTGCAAAGATTATATGAAATACTGCATGTTAAGGCTGAGACCCCACAGATGTCGCAGTATTACCATAGACTGTATAAAAGATGGACGTAGCTGCCTGGACGTCACCCGTTGGTTTCTGCACTGAGAAAATGAAGCCAGGGTTTTGCTACTTCCTGGTTGACATCTTGGATTTTTGGAGCCAGTGACGCAACAATCGTCGGAGGGGGGCGGAGCCATAGGAGCAGTGATTGGTCAGACGGATTGAGAGGCGGGCCCTCTCTGCCCCGCCCACATTTATCGCCTTCTGCTCGCTTCATCTGTATGGTCGCTGCCGACTGTCAATCAAGCCAGCCACGCCCCTTGCCCCGCAAAATGTTGACGATTTTTTAAAAATTCAGTATTGATTTATTTTCAGATTGGCCACCTGATCTCTGGATCTGACCATGAAAACTAATTTTTTTTAAAAATCCTGAGCTGTAGGAATGCAGTATTTTGTGATCTGTGATCACTTCTTTTCCAATTCCAGTCTATGGGAGTCAGGGCTTTTTGGAGCCAGGACTAGTGGACGTAGTGATATTGCAGATTTTTGACACTTCCGGGTTGGCTTCATTTTTCAGGACCGGTTGCTACGTCCATCTTTTATACAGTCTATGAGTATTACTCAAAAGTAGAACATCTTTCCATCAGTGTCCTGATAAGTGTTGGTTGTCTTGGTTTATGCAACTTTTGAGCTGCAACGTTCACATGACTCTCTAAAAGCCCTAATCCAGACTCATGAAGTCGACTGTACCTGGAAGCTCTGCAGAGACTTTTCAGCTTTCATTTGATGTGCAGATTGTTGCTCCGGTGTTTGCAAAGAAACTTGTTTTTCTGGCCTGAAAGTCTACAGCGTTCAACCAGCAATGCACACATTCTTGAGGACATAGCCGCTGTACAAAATGAGAAAACTGCACCTCTGCTAACCCGCTGCAGCACTGGATGTTGAGATTCATATGTGTAAGTCCCTGGATCATTGCCTCCATCTTCCCCCCCTGGTCCAGCATCACCTCCAATCGATCCCCTCCGATATTTTCTACCCGTTTTTAAAAGTCAATCTGTCTTTTGTTGGTGGAATTTGAGAGACTTGTTTTCTGACAAGAGGTTAATAGACTTTTGCTTGTGTTGGACACAGCTTCAAGAAAAGGTCGGAGAAAAGTTCAGGTCTCAGACTGAACAGTTTATTCAGGTCACATGGAAAGTTTTGCAACGCTGGATTCAGAGTGACAGAGAGTAATGTCATGTCTGACTGAGCTTGGTTTTCAGATATCAGATATCAGAGGTTTCAGATATCTTCTTGGGCTGGGACTGCCCCGAACAGAGATTAGACTTGTATGCTACTGAGTTTAATTACCAATGGACAGGCATACCTCTGTCCACGTCCTTGAAATTTGGTGAGCAACATGTGTGGATGTTGTTGGTACGGCGTCTACAGTAACAATTCTATCTGACAGAATAGAGGTGGTTTCAGGAACTGCTGATCTACTGGGATGTTCACACACAATCATCTCCAGGGTTTACAGATGACCGAAAAAAAGAAAATATCCATTTCTCTGGATGAAAATGTCTGGTTGATGTCAGAGGAAAATGGCCAGACAGGTTCGAGGTGACGGACAACAGTGACTCAAATCATCACTGTTACAACCAAGCAGACCATCGCTGAACGCACAATGACCGTGAAGCAGGTACAGCAGCAGAAGACTCCAATCCCGTCAGCTAAGAGCAGGAAACTGAGGCTACAGTTCACCAAAACTGGACAACAGAAGATTGTAAAAACATTGTCTGGTTGGATGAGTCTCAATTTCGACATTCAGACGGTGTAAATAACAATAAAACCACATGGATCCATCCTTGTATCAGTGCTTCAGACTGATGGTGTAATGGTGTCGAGGATATTTTCTTGGCACACTTTGGGCCCTTTAGTACCAACTGAGCATCGTTTAAACACCACAGCCTCCCAGAGTATTGTTGCTGATCGCGTCCATCCCTTTATGACCACAGTGGACCATCTTCTACCTCTAGCAGGTCAACGCTCTGTATCACAAAGCTCAAATCATCTCAAACTGGTCTCTTGAACAAAACAGTGAGTTCTCTGGACTACGATGCCCTCCGCAGCCACCAGATCTCAATCCAGTAGAACTTTTGGGATGTGACGAAACTGGAGATTCACATCATGGATGAGCAGAACCTCAATGAATCTATGTCCTGAAGAATTAAGGCCGTTCTGAAAGTAAAGGAGGTTCAACCTGGTGCTACTCAAAACATATTTTCAGCACAACCTGGATAATCTGCTTCCAGTGGTTGAAAACGACGGTATACCCGCAAATATAATCATGAAACCTCAAAAATGTGAAGCTCATTGTTTCAAGATAGTCGTTGAGAGGTTCAATATTTCAAGAATTAACCCAGACAGAGGCTCTCCTTTATAGGTCCAGCTGGGGCTGAGGTTGAAAGGGAATAAAAGATGGGAACATGGCAGTGAGGTGTGATTGATAATGATAATCACATCAATTATAACCCAACAGCTCAGCGTTGATCCTCAGGAGTGAGCTGCTTCCTCGTCGATCCATCCCTGCCAACGTGTCGAGTTTCACCCCCGGAGCTGTTTCAGAAAACTGAAAACCCACCGAGGGAAACTCTTTTTTATGTCTTTTTATCCTAATTACTCTACGGCTTTTAATATTTAAAGAGACATTCATGCCTCCAGAATGGCTCGAGTGCAGCCCGTGTCACATTAAAGCTGGACTTTTACACTTAATTAAACATCCATTACATTCAAATAATATTAATTAGACCCTCAGTGCAGAAAAAGACTAGTCATAGTAAGAGCAGCAAAGGATATAGAGGGGAAAAAAATAGACCAAAAATATTCACAAGTACTAGTTTAGAGTTTCCAAACTTCACTGAATGTGGACATCAGATTCTTTCATGAGTTGAAATACTGATGGAGAAGTAATAATATTGTGTGGATTTTATCTATATTGCACAGAGAGGCCTTATTACTTTTACAAAACTTTTACAAAACTTTTACAAAACTTCTACAAAACTTCAGCACTGCAGGTTTATTGTATTGCAAGGTGCCTACATCCACGTAACTGTTATAGTTTAACCACATTTCCAGAAAATCAGCAGGGAAAAAAAAGCAGTTTAATAGTAGTTTCCATCCACTGCAGCTCATGGAGATAAACAGCCAGTACTACCAATTCTCCAGTCTCACCGCTTAACGAGATTCTTATGTTGTAATTATGGGAAAAGGTTACGGTGGGTATCAATCATCACTGTAGATGATGGAGGAAGTCCGGTACTTTCGAGTTAATAAGCTTTATTTCCTCCTCGGAGGCAAAGGAAGATATTCATTTTAGTGAGAAGTGTAAATTTTCCATTCAGTATTTAGGATAATGTTAAATTAAACACTGTGTGAATAGACGAATGCAGCAGATTCAGTTGTATTGCTAATTTTAAATCTGTTAATTGTTAATATAGCAAAATATGAACGTCATTATTAATTGTATTATTATTTTGTTATAATTTATTCAAATGTAATGCTGCGTTTGAGAGCTGCTTTCTACCTGGTCATTAGCAGCGGGGCGGCACCCCGGAGCCCCGTATGGACCAGCCGGTGCACAGATATGTCCATATCGATTTATCTAGTCGGCAGCAGCCACGTCCTATAAAGAAAACCCTCCCTACTGGTATTTCCTGGCTGTCAGTACTTTTCCTTTGTTAGCTGCTGCTGACGACTTAAAGGGAGGATGTTATGATTATCAGTGCAAAACAGCCTCAGCAAAGCAGAGGTACGCTATGGACCAGGACGGTTATTTATGTAAAACTTCTTTATCAGAGCAGAAGCACGCTATGTTTCCGGTATCAGAGTGTGGTGTGTGAGCGGCTGCATTCCTTCTATAGGACCTTCATGTGTTCAGTCCTTCAGGGCCTGAGACTGATGCTTGAATCTTTCTTTCACTTTCTTCAGATCAGCACAACTAATGCATTAATGCACATTAAATGGTGTCAATGCTAAGCTAGCAGTGCCTTTACATATAAATATTTCAACATTTAGACTAACAAAATAGCAAACATAACTTGTTAGGCTCATATTATCTTGCTTAGGCTAATATAGGGGCTAATACTATCTTGTTTAGGCTAATATTATCTAGCTTAAGCTAATGGAGGAGCTAATAGTATCTTGTTTAGGCTCATATTATCTTGCTTAGGCTAATAGAGGAGCTAATAATATCTTGTTTAATCCAATATTATGATTCTTAAGCTAATATGGGGCTAATATTGTCTTGTTTAGGCTAATGTAAGGACAGCTGTTATCTTATTTAGGCTAACATATTGGCTAGCTAATGTTATCTTGTTTAGAGATATTGCTATTGCTAACTGCTAATTGCTAAAGCTAAAACATTGGACACTTAAATCTAAACTATGCATATATATATATTCTTTTTATTTTTATTTTAATTATAATATGTGATATTACTTATTACCTCAGTATAATTGCCAGCATTACTTTTAACTGTTTTATTCTAGCTTCATTTATTTAAGTAATTTCAGTTATCTTATGGCTTTATACTTTATTGACATCACATTTCCGATGTGTCATTTATTTTTGCTGCAATGTCTGACACAAGAATTTTCTTTCGGGATTGATGAGGATTTATTTCGTTTAATATTTCAGTCGAGAGACGCCAGCTGGAGGAGACGTTCATCTTTATTGATGGTGAAATCCTTCACAAAAAAAGACCCCAGCACATTAAAGACAAAAGAGATCCATATTGCAGCACATCGAGTGTTTGTGTTGCAAACTTTCAGTCGGAGATGTGAGAATGTGACTGGTGCTGATGGCAGATTAGCTCTCGGTGGCCACAGTTTGATGGATGTGTTTACCGAATCACCGGTGCATCGACCCCCCGAAACCCTCCACAGCCAATCCGACGGCGTCTCCTCAGCACCGACACACAAGAGACAACACGGAGCAGCGCAAGTCTGTGGCAGGAAATGTGAGGAAACCGTCCTTCTGATGCTGCAAATAGACAATTTTGCCCCAAAATTGTGGGATGGACAATGTTTCTTGTTGTTTTCTTTTTTATTATTTGAAGTGTTTTTGTTGCTTCAGTCGGACATGTTGACACCTGTACGCAGGAGCAGAGCAGCTGGAGGACAAATTGTGCACAGCTGGGGGTTTGTCAGACCTCAGAAAGGACATTATGTCAACAACAGTGAGTGCAGGGTCGCAGTCATTGTCCTATTGATTGGTTTACCAACATCACAAAGGCAGGGGAATGTACAGGGAGTAGCTTCTGTGTCGTTTCTGAAGTGATGTGCTTTAGTTTCTGTCTATTTCTGTCTGAAACTGAACGTACTGGGTTCTATATTAAGATCTACTGTCTGGGACGATCCAGGTCTTGGTCTAAAGAGCAAAAACACCAAAGGCAACTGAACTAACTTTCTCGAAGACGTTTCACCTCAATCCAAAAATGTCCTCAGTTCTAGCTGACTGGTGGGAGGTCCCTGGTTTTTAAGCTTGTTGACAGCTTGACATGTGAACCTGACAATGCTAATGGATCACAGCAGGCGTGTTTTCAGAAAACTGCCGTGCAAATGTGAAGCAAACTTTGAAATGTCACGGAAAAAAATGGAAAAAAGAAAGTGAGAATTAAGCTTGTCTCCCCTGACTATTTCACTATTTCTTTTTCTGGATTTGTACATATATAACATATACTTTGCACCATGTACTATTGTTGTATATCTTAAAAGCCCCATAAGACCACGTCCATCTAACGAATGCACGTCTTGTAGCTCTGTTTTTGGTCGCTACATTGGCTTCTTGAGGGAAATATCTGGCGTTTTAGCTGCTAAATGCTCCACTAAACTCTCCTGCTTGTTTCTGATGGAGTCTGTCAGTTGTTTGCTGCTGAACATGTGTTGTACAGCTTCATCTCCTCAAACTGCGCTGGAGTGAATAAATTAAGCCGAGGAGTGTTGCCAGAAGATGGCGCTGTAGGCCACATGGCTGTAATAATCAGAGCAGAAGAAGAAGGAAAAACAAAACTTTGCATATCGATACACTCTTAAAATAATGGCCCAAAGTCTTTTTTTTTTTCAGGTTTTTCAGGAAAAAAAAATCTTGAATACATAATATTTATTCATAATTTTACTCAAAAATGTGATGACAGTAGATATCCACTGACACATTTAAAGAATGTCTGTCATTTATGTAACAGAAGAGGAGTAAAGTCAAGGGCATCTTCCACCCAAAAGGAAAAACATTTCAACCCTTTGAGGTGCAAATGTGGGATTATTTTGAAAAACCTTCATGGCCTTGTGGTCACTTCTATAAAGCTACATCAGGGATTCCTAAAGTGCAATACGGGATTAAAACCTTTCTGAATGAGATTATGTAATGTGAGAAAAAAAAAAATTAGACCAAAACTTCCGATGTAATAATGTTTGAAGAGACAGAAACAGAAAGCCTCACATTCTGGAGCCAAGTCCATGAAAGCCAGCATTTAGCATTTTTGCTGACTCAAAAGACTAAATAACAGCAATTCAGACAGGACACTTTGTCAGAGTTTAACCATTTGTTTGAGATCACATACATTCAGTTTGACGGTGACTCTGCTCGTGATGCTCTGGAACAATCTGAGCAAGCAGATAATCCCTGAGATCACAAACCCACCGCAGAGCCATGAATTTACAATTTTTCAAATACGGTATGAACACAAGACCAACTAAATAGTCTTCACTTCTAGATTACATAGTTCAAGGTACAATAATGAACCATCTGCAACCTACAGTCCCACGATATGGGAAACACCGGGGTTATATGATTGAACTGTTTTTAAAAGGTGGTGGTTGGGGAGGAGGAGGAGGTTTGTCGATGTGCAGACGGCTGGAGCAGCAGCGATGTGGTGAAGCGGGCAGAATGAATGAACGCTGCCTCGGTTCCAAAGCAGCTCAGTGGGTTGGGCTGGACTTCAGCGATGACGATTGGACAGGAGGGGCCATGTGACACCCTGAGTCTGTGCCTGTCTGAACTAACGCGAAGCTCTATTATTTAGATCCTAGTCTGCACTATAGTAAACCTGGTCACCAATGAGGGGACGAGCCCTGAATCATGGAGGTCATTTCAGTGGCTTCTCCTTGAAGCGGCCGCCATCTTGACCAGCTTGTACAGTCACACTGTCTTTTGACTGAGGCAAAATAAAACGGCCTGAGTTACACTCTTGACATAGGCCATCGTGTTAGGAAGGTGGCGATATGTACTTCTTGTTGTCAAGGTGTGTTTAAAAGCCATATAAGACCGTTTCCATCTGATGAATGCATGTTTTCTGTCTTCTAGCTCTCTACACTGGTTTCTTGCTCCGCTACACTCTCCAGCCTGTTCCTCTGTGTTGTACTTTGCAGCTTTTTCTCCAGAATCATGAATGAAATAAAGCTACGAGAGCAACAGAAGCATCAAAAACAAGCAGTACAATCAGCTGCTGCAGGACTAACATGTTGAACCACTCGTGCAGACATGCACCTGTTGAGCAGCGAAGCCTCTGAACGTTTCCTCCAGCTGTGCCGACTCACTCTGGATGTCTGTGTTTGACTTGTAGAGCACGTGCTCAGAATTAAATGTCAGACAACCTTTAAACAGTCACATTGATTAGATAACTCAGGGACAATTTAGACAACGCTGACCATCTTTCATGGCTTGTCCTTTGCCTGGCAAGTCAATTAAATGAGCCGTCTCGCCTGGTTTCATCCCCGCTGTGCGCCGACATGTTGCTCTGCTCACGTCTGCGCCTCACAAACTCTTGGAAAAGTGTCGTCTTCAACAACAGATGTCCAGAGGCTCTTTGTTGGTTTTTCCTTTTCATTTTTGGCCTTTTGTCTTTATTAGAAAGTCAGACGGTGACTTGGGGTGTCGTGCTCATACCTTAGACTGGTTTAAAAGACTTTATTAATCACTCTGAAACACAGAAAGCTTTATATATGACTTTATTAATGGTTAATACACAATTTACTCATGATTTATAGATAATCAGAACCACAACAGCTGGGTTGCCAGATAAAGTAAAATCCTCCTTCATCACACTTTTTGTTTCTCTATAACTCATCAGTAAGACCCCTCCAATGGGCTGTTTGACTTATTAACTGCTTCTTAACACTTGCATTTGTGATTCAAACTGCATCTCATACAACTGGCACAGTACAAGAGAATGAAAAAAAAAAAACAGTACGGAGATATTTGTGCATTTGTTTGCTTTTTATAAGTTACATAACTTAAAATTTATGAGGCAGTTTTAAACCAGCTGATAAAAAATACACTAATACATTTTGTACATTTTTTTTGTTATTATTTAGCTTTACTATGAGTTTGGGGCTAATAGTGTTCTCAGTGTTGAAACTACAGTTCCCATAATGCTTTGGAGGACGTGCACAGGAAGTGTAGTGTGTCTGCAGCAAGCGTTGCAGCGTTTCAAATGATCACAGAGCTAAACAACGATTCGTAAAGTGTTCACAGCAGCACAAGCAACACAAAGACTGGAGATTGTCGGCACAGACATGGTTTACTTCTCTCCTGCTCAAATAGACTATTTTAAAAGCCGAATCCCCAATAAAGCTGTTCTCATTCACATATTCTTCTGTTGTCACACAAGGAATGAATATAAAATCCTAATTTTGACACGTTTACACACATTTGGCTGCATTATGCTAAAATTAAAAGCTACTACCAAAGAGATTTGTTCAGATAATAATAAGAAGAAAAGGAATTGCTTCAGCTTGTAGAATAATTCTTGCGTTAAAGTTACGCTAAATATACTCTGGCTAAAGAGGTTTGGTGAACTACTGTTTGACAGCATTTCCCCAGCATATGGACCCTTTTACCTGAGGGAAGCATTTGGACATAACTGAAAAAGCAAGTCTGTGAGGTTTGTCGTGAATGTCAGGAGCATGTTCTGGAGGTTTAAAATTTCTCAATGAAGTCATTTCCAAAGTCAAGAATCAGTTTCAGCGCGTTCAGGATCAGCATGTCACAATCTGGATGCTGGCTGATTTCCTGGCTGTAGTTCTTCACGGGGAGGATGCAGTTGAGCGGAATCCCCAGTTCAGAGCTCAGATCCGTCATCTAAGTTTAAAAGAAGCAACATTTCAGTTGACGTTCAGGATTTTGGGGTCACATTCTGAAGAGATCCAGATGAAACCTACCTTTTTCTTTACAAGTTTGCTCTTGTAGATGTTCTGCAAGTCCTTCTCAGTTTCAGGACAGGCTTCATCAAGCTTGGTGACAACAACCAGTTGGGGAATACCTGCCGTTGTTGAAAAATAAAGTAAAAATCCAGGATTTTTCTCAACTGCTTTGCATAGATCTGCTTCACTGACTAAACCTGCCCACACCAGCCTTTGTCTGCTCTTACCCAGGTCGCTGGCTGCTTCTCTGATCTCCCTCATCTTCTGTAAAACTGAGTCCGAGATTTCTGCTGCGTTTCCAGAACAGACACAAACCAGAACATGGACTTTGTCATCATTAGACGGTGTAGGGTTGTAGCCAGAATCAGAAGAGGACAGCGAGGATGCAGGGTTGAACTGCAAAATGTTGGAAAGATTCAAGTCAATGGCAGCTCATGAACAGAAATGTTCTGTTCTACTCTGGAAAAGACATGCTTCCTACAACAGAAATCACCAAACTGACTCCACTGATACGTACAAGAAGCTATAGAAACAGAAAGAATCGACAGATTTTCAAGTTTTCGACTGTTTATGAATGCATCATGTGTTCCTGTAAAAAAAATCACATCATTCTACATGTGTTGTTTTAAAATTAGAAAAAAAATTAAAAGTCTTTCCGATGAACTTTGGGGGAAAAAAACAAGAAATGCAGACTTTTCATGTCAACATTTGTTTTTCCTGTTTTTCTGATTAATAGCATTATAAATGTGTCGCACTGCACAGAAGTCATTTCGGGGTTTTCTCTCCTTGGAGTCCTGGTTGTGCTGTTTCCATAGAGGTGCAGGACTTTATATTGCAGTGAAAAATGAGCCCACAGTGAGAAAAAATGTGACAGGAGCAAAACACAGGTTCAGAGGTGGTGAAATACAATAAAAACTTCACCACTAGTATCAGTTTTGCATTCAAGATTTGACCAAAAACAGTAAAATATTGAGTACATTTTCAAATTTACCAACCCCCCCTTAAAAAAAAGTTAACAGAAGTTAAAGAGAACAAAGTGAAGAGTGCGTCAGGTGAACCTTGTAACCCTCCATCACGTGTCCCTTCATGGCCAGTTTGATGTCGTCCACTCTGACTCCTCTCCCAGTGCCTTCCTCCAGACCCATGATGTCATTGAAGACAAACGGGTAAAAGCTGCCCCAGGTTTCTTTCCTGATTTTATGAGTTTCATACTGAAAAATAAGGATTGAAAAAAAGTTCCAGTTTTGTGAGATTTCAGGACATTTTAAAGCAGCGAAATCAAAACAACCATCTTAAATAAAACTAATATTTTATACCATGCAGCAGTTTGAATGATCCGTTTTGGTGACATAGAAAACAGTGTTAATTGAAATGTTCTCCTGAGTGATTCTGATTGGCTACAGCTGCAGATCACTCCTCAAAGCTACTTCTAAATATTTGAAATTGAATATTAGACTCAGCCACAAACGCTGCGGTTGGAAAGTCTGAGGAGCTCAGCACAGATCTGGAAAAGCAAATCATGGACTTGAACAAGTCATGAAAGTCACTTAGTGCCATTTCAAAGCAGCCACAGATCCTAAAATCTGTGCAAACAATTATTTCTAAGTATGAAGTTCACAGCTGAGTTGTGTTACTGACTCAATCAGGANTAAACATAGAACAGAAATCCTACCTTTGCTGCTGAGCTGCTGCAGAGAGGAAAGTGAAGGAGTTAAAACAGAGAAGGTACCTAGTAAAAATATCATCACTGTTTCGATTTTGACATTATTTTCAGCATTTTATAAGTTTTTTTTAATGTTATACCACGTTTAATGTTTTTTTCTTGCAGTTTCAGACATAATTGCTGGACAATTCCACAAACAGACACCCAGCAAGATGAAACACAATACTCAGGGGCAGCAGCGACTGCTAAATCAGAAAGTGAAAGTAGAAAGTTGCTTTATGTAAGAGCACCATACTGTGTTTCTACATCATCACTCTGATCCAGCAGCAGCAGCAGCAGCAGCAGCAGCAGCAGCACGGAGACGGTAGAAAACCACACTGACAGATAGTTTTGTTGTTTTTTTGCTCGTCTTGTTCCTCTGTCAACCACACATGTTCAGACAGCTGCAGTATCGATTTTACAGATCTCAGATCAGACAGTTGATTTGGTTCATTCTCAGAGCTACACTGGTTTCCTCTGTGTCAGTCAGCTGCCTCATAAATGCAACTGTCGACTTTTTGAAAAGCAGCATTTAGTTTGTAATTCATCATCTCGAAGTCTTTAGCGATTCTTTTTTTGATCCTGCTTCTTATGTTTTTTCTCCTTCTTGGTCCTCAGATTACAACATGGCATGTTTCTGTGAAGGTAAGCAGCACTAAATACTAATCACTGCCAGTGTCACTAAAACAGTTTAGATGTTGCTTCTTATTTTTTTGTCTTTGTTCCTTCTCTGTCCTCAGATAACAACATGGATAGTTCACCTGAAGGTAAGCGGCAGCCAATAATAGTGTCACTAAAATAGTTAAGTGTTGATTTTGTGCCTGAAATACAACAAAAACTCGACACAGAGTCAGGAGGTTGGATTTAAATGCCTCAGATACCTCAGACTATAAACAGCTCAGCACTTTCCAGCATAATATCAAATATGATCTTCTAGCTGTAGTATGTTTTCAAAGAGATACTCTCCTCTGTTAGTCATTTTATTGTTTTAATTATTCACAGATCTCTGAAAAAAGCCACATTTGAATCTCTATACTGTACAATTACAGACTAATCTCTAAATTTTCATTTTTATCTGAGGTGCTTTGAAAAGTCATTTCAACTCACTTGTGGTTTAAGAACAGGAACAATATTTTTAATAGTTTTCAGTCAGAGTTTAGAGCTTGCCATAGCAGAAACAGCCCTCCTGGCCAACATGGAACTGCCTGTAGTCCGAGCAACCGCCTCCTCAGGTCACTGTAGTACTAAATAATAAGAAGCTCCACCTGGTGGTGCAACCAGGTACTGCAGACCAGACATTTTTTGACATATTAACGGCAATTAATCAATTAACCATTGATAATTAACATCCCTACTATAAATTACATTGAGGATATTTGAACCCTTTTCATCCTGGGGTGCTCCTTCAGGTCGCTAAATGAGGCTCTGCTGGTTATTCCTCAGTCTCGGCTTGTCAATAAGGTTGACTGAGCTTTTGCTGTTACTGCGTCCAAACTGTGAAACGGTCTGAGATCAGATGGGCAACATCGTATCTCGTGTCTTTTAAATTCCTTCCTAAAAGTTCTTTTACTTAAAAGCCAGAATGAATGTTTGACATATGGCTGTATGTTGTTATTCCCTTTTTGTTTTCCTGTTGTTTCATGGCCTTGCTTTATTATTTGTTTATTTTCACTCATGTTCATTGATGTTTTTAGTCTTGTTTAATACTTTGCTTCACCCCACCAGTTACCCCAGATGGCCATGCAGGCTTTGGACAGCTGCCATCAGTCTCACAGGTTAGTTAACTCTCTGCAACATGCTGATAGAAGCAAGGCTGCAACATGTGATATTAAAAAAGAAGACTAAGACAAACACTATATGAAAATATGGTGGAAATAAACTATGTAACATTTACTCAATCGTTATATACCACAAACGTACACTTGAGTATTCTCATGTGATGCTACTTTATTCTTTATTTCTGACATTTCAGGGGGAATATTGTCCTTTTTTCTCCACTATATGGAAGCATTTGTTCACGATGGTTTATAAATGAACTGGCTTCCAAAAACAAGTCACAATGCAGATATGATGAATTTTATGATGCGTAACAAAAATCCTCACAAAAGCTCTACCTGTTGCCTTTGTTTTCACTTTCAGGAGCCGAGCTCACAGGAAATTCTATTTGAACTGCAGAATGGTATGTGCCAACAAGTTATTTCTAATTAAAAGTGACAATAATTTTTTAAGTTTACAATCAATGGAAATTAAGTGGAAATCTGAGAAATAGAACTTGAGGAGTCTTAAGTCGCCTTTAGACTGTGAGAAACAATCCCCAACTGTACCAGACGGGTCCACTAAAGTCTTTCCTTATTTGCCAAAGTTACACAAAGTGTTTTGGCTTTTGGATCTATCATTTTGAGCTGTATTTATGTTTTTTGTCCCCAGAATATTTATTCAGAAATGGCACATGCAACAAGTCACACCAGCCAGTATATTCTGTGTCATTTCACATCACGGTCTGATTTGTGGTTTTGGAGATATTCAGTTCAATTTAATTTTGTTTATATAACGCAATTCACACCATATCCCACAGTGCTTAACATAGTCAGACAAAGACCTTATGAATTTTTAACAGAGATCCCAACAGTCCAAAGTTACCGTTGGATTCCTTCTGAGCAAGCGGTCGGCAACAGTGGGAAGGAACCAAGCTACACAAGCAGAACAGTTACTATTTTGGAGATCAGAGACTTTTTCTGATCCAGAGATGTCCGCAGAGAGAACAAGCACAGGACCTCGGGGGAACCACAGAGTTAGTGACATGTAATGGTGGTTATAACTGTATGGAAGAGAGGAGAGGAGAGGAGCTCAGTGCATCATGGGAATCCCCCGGCAGTGCAAAGCTATAGCAGCATAACAAAGGGACAGTTCAGGTGATCCTGAGCAGCCCTAACTATGAGCTTTATCAAAGAGGAAAGTTTTAAGACTAATCTTAAAAGTAGAGAGGGTGTCTGCCTCCAGAACCCAAACTGGGAGCTGATTCCATAAGACAGGAGCCTGATAACTGAAGGCTCTGCCTCCCATTCTGCTTCTGGAAACTCTGGGAACCACNGAATGAAGGTTCTGGACTGGTCTCCCCAAAGTCCTGACTGAAACCATCAAGAACCTGTGGACTGTGATAAAGAGGAGTCAAAGATACAAGCAGAAGCTTGTGGACAGCTACCAAAGGTGACTAGATGAAGTAAAAATGGCCAAACATTAGCATTTCTACATTTGTGACCCAGCAGATTGAGTCTTATTTCCAGACGACCAAAAAATAAATTCAGAAACCAACAAAAATACATGCAAGACGTGTTTCGATGATTCCATCATAGAAAATTCAGAGTTATCTTTAAGAAACCAAGTACATATAATGTTGAAACCGAAGCTTGTTTTTTTTTAGCCTTTTTTATACAGTATCTGTCATGCCCTCCACCTCTGGCTCCGCCCAGTGGCAGTTCCTCTCCCTCCTTCCCTCCACAGGGTCAGGTGAGTGAGGCACGTGAGCGAGGTACGGACAGGTGCAGCTGATCAGGAATCAACCTGATTCTCTCCAGCTGCAGCGGGGAGTGATCTTTCTGCCAGACTCATTCAGTCTCCCATAAAAGACACCGGCAGACCACTACTCAATGCTGGACTGTTACATACCAGCTGTTAGTTGATCCTGGCTCACTCTGCTCTATTCATGATTTTTTGCTTCGTTCTGCCTGATTAATCATTTGTTTCTGCTCTGTTCAGTTCCGACACTCTCCGCTGCCTGGTTCCACTGGTTTGCCACTCCAATCCCTCATCACTCCAGCTTCACATCCCTCCTGCAAAAAAACCCAATCCCTCTGCATCTGCCCAGAAAAAGTCACCACCAACCCTCGGACCTGCCACGCTGCTTCACCACCCACCATCGTCCTTCCCCATTCCCCCTAGTTTGTCAGTAAGCCTTCAGTCTCTTGTTTAACCTTGTAATCAATATTAGTACTTCAGAATTTTTTATAATTCAGGTTAGTATAGTCTTGTGTATTGTTATAAATTCTGTTAGAGTAGTCAGGTTAGTATAAGTGACTTTGTTGTTAGTGTTCTGTCTGAGTACACCCCTGTACAGGGTCACTGGTCCAGCTCTCCGTTACTAGGGTTAGATTCTATCTGCCTATAGGACTGAGGCCTAATAGGTTCAGCAGAACAGCTGAAGCTGGAGTCGAGGAAACTTGTCTAGCTTTTAACTGCCTCCATCCAAATGCCAACCCCACTGAGTCTGATAGTTAACTCTACTAAATAGCTTTCATAGTCTAGTCACCCTATCAGTCACGTTTGGTAACGGCAGCTTTCCTCTAAAGAGACCTGACTCTTGGTCAATTGCTAGGGTGTAATTTAGAGGTTAGGAAAGAAATCCTCAGAGATGTATTTTAAAATTCTATATTCATCTTGAACCAGAACAACCTTTAAAAACAGGAATGATCATGGTTAACTAATTTAGTTAATAATACAGAACTAAGCTTTTCTAAATATATTTCCTCCACAGTGTAATTTGGAATGGAGAGGGTAGGTAGCTTGGTCTTAGCTGCCCCGCCTGGTCCGGTAGAAGCTCTTAACCTCTTAAGACCCAAGCTCTTGTTTGATATGCAGTTCTTTATTTTTCTTAGCTATTTGGTCTGATCAAATGGCAAAATATAAACAAAAAAATATATAGAAAAAAATCTTAAAAATATGAATTAATAAAAAAATAACTATTATATAATAATAAAAAAAAATACTGTGGTAATAAAACCCAAAATGTGATGTCCATGTGTAGCAGATGTGCTTCGTGTCAGAACAGGCTTGGGTGTTCGCCATGCCTGGTTCAATACTTTTTCTTTTTAGCTACGCAAACTCACTTCCCTTTCTCAACTACGCAGTTAGAATTACTGGTTACAAAGAATCATTTATAATTATTACAACATCTGAATCACTTCGAACTTAAGCAAAATCACTTTATTGCATTATTTTAAAATATATAGTCTCTCTATTTGACTGGCTTCATACCAGGGTCTCTGTTCATGGCTGCTCCTGGGATCTCAATGTTTGACTCCACTTGACATTAGTTACCCTCCTGTCCCCTAGAAGGGACTATAGTTATCTGTACCAAGCATTACCTTTGACCCAAACGTCCTGTTCCCGTAAATACGTTTGTTGTAAAATGAATATCTTACTATATGCTCTGTCTGCCTTGTCTATGTCCACACTTGAACCTCTGAACCAGATCTGTAACAATGTCTTGTCTTGTAGCTCAGTAGGAGCAAATGTAAAGTGATTACCATACAGATATGTGAATGTTAGCATCAAGAAACCTGAAAGTGGGTCAAACCCATCGAGTCAGAGCCAACAGAGGAGAGGTTACATACTTTCTTGGTGAAACTGGTTCCTTCATAGTTAATTGCGCTGACCATAGCTGTGTTCACCATTCTCCCTCGTAGCACAGTGCTGACAGAATTGATGAAGGTGGACTTTCCGTTACCGATTGACCCGTAGAGCAAAACTCGGATTTGTGTCACTACATCTCGTTCAGGTTCGAAATCCTTCACATACTGCAGCTCCTTAGTGTCTCTGTTCAAATGTGCAGGAAATAGGTTTAAGACAACAGTTTGAACATGACTAACAGCTAGCACGTTCACTCTTATATTATTAGCATTTTGCCATTTGCTAATTAGCACTAGATCGATGCTAATTTATTCACAGCTTTATATCAATTTAAATTTGCTAATTAGCACTGGACAAATTTAAATGTTGACTTGTTGACGGTGCTGCATAAAAAAAGTCACAAGGTCACCAAAGTTAAACGTCTGAAGCACTTTTCATCCAATAGTTAGAACAGTTGGTCACAGATTCACCCTCTGAATGCCAAAACTCACCAGACAGTTTGAAAGGTGTGTTATCTTTAAAAAACATGTGTGATGTGCAGCTCATTTGGGAAAATTAAAAAGATCTAAGCAGAAAATTGTGATTTTTCATCTAAGTCAGTTTATTCTACCTGTCTCACTTAAATAAACTTTTTGATTGAACTGCAGGCAGTGTTTACACGGAGAGGTGATAAGTATGGAAACACATCAAAAATACAGTAAAAAGTAAAATATCGTATGTAAAGCCACCATTTTTTTTTCCAATATCCCCCCCCCAATTTTTTGTTACCTACAAAAGAAATTAAAGAATTAAACATAACTTTCTTTTACTCCACAGAAGACGTTTCATTCAATATGTGGACTTATTTATTTTATTTTTTTTTAATAAAGGTGCAGGTATGGGGGAATTATTGGAGCAAAACTAATTGTAAATGTGTGTGGAGAGTTGTGTGTCTGTATCTTAATCTGTGTGTCTGTGAATGTGTAAAAAGATCTTAAATGTGTACAAAGATATTATTGGACGTAAAGTCTAAGTGCTTGGCTTCAAGTGCTGGAAATGCAGACAAATCACCAGTTCCAAGTCAAGCGGGCCTCACAATGGGCTGTTTTTTTACTCATGACCTTTGCTGCACTTCTGTCGTGAGAGATTGGTATGTGTAACTTCAGGGTTTCTGTGTCCTGAGCTCAGACTCACAGATACCNTAATATGGAACAATCAGGTCTTTAAGATACGATGGAGCCTGATCATTAAGACTTTTATATGTTAGAAGCAGGATTTTAAATTGGATCCTTGATTTTACAGGAAGCCAATGGAGAGAAGCTAATACTGGAGAAATATGATCTCTGGTACTGGTTCCTGTCAGAACTCTGGCTGCAGCATTTTGCATCAGCTGGAGGTTTTTGAGAGAGTTATTGGAACATCCTGATAATAAGGAATTACAATAGTCCAGTCTAGAAGTTATAAATGCATGGACTAGTTTCTCAGCATCACTCTGAGACAGGATGCTCCTGATTCTTGCAATATTATGTAGATGAAAAAGGCCGTCTACAGACTTGTCTTATGTCTATTGAGCATCATGTCCTGGTCAAAAATAACTCCAAGGTTCTTTACAGGAGAACTGGAGGCCAATGCAATACCATCTAGAGTAGCTATCTGATTGGATAGTGTGTTTCTGAGGTATTTAGGACCAAATACAATAACCTCAGGTTTTTTGTTTGGGATTTAAATGAAAGAAATTACAGGTCATCCAGGCCTTTATGTCCTTCAGACATGCCTGCAGTCTGACCAACTGATTGGCTACATGTGGCTTCATAGATAAATGTAGCTGTGTGTCATCTGCATAACAGTGGAAACTTACGCTGTACTTCTTAATCCTATTGCCTAAAGGGAGCGTGTACAAAGTGAGAATGATAAATATGTGACACTGGCTAAATTTTGGTCACCAGAGCTCCAAATGAGTAAACTGGTGTCATCAAGGACCGCTGATCACTAAATATTTTACCATGTTTCTCTCACGATTGTTAAATTTCATGTCAGACAGTCAAAAAACACCCAATGTGAAGCTGTCTTAACACACCGTTTGCTCTTTCTTTGTAGCTGCTGAGACTTTGTTGAAGTACTATCCTCACCGACACAAAGACACCAAAATCAAGAAGTTCTACAAGGATTTTAAAAGAGACTTAAAGAAGTCTGGTGCAGGTGTGTTCAACAGGAAAGAGATGCTCACATGACTTCTAGTTCAGGCAATTCAAGCTGCATTCTTGTTGTATGAATTCTTCTGCATGTGTGGACTGTATATCCTTCAGTGTGTACATACTAAATAGTTATGTTGTTTTTGGTTTGTCAGCAAAAAGCCGCAAGGCATCGTCCAGTCATGCAGTAAAGNTTCAGCTGGAGGTGGAGGTGGACATTCAGCTGGAGGTGGAGGTGGACATTCAGCTGGAGGTGGAGGTGGACATTCAGCTGGAGGTGGAGATGGACTTCTAGCTGGAGGTGGAGATGGACTTCTAGCTGGAGGTGGAGATGGACTTCTAGCTGGAGGTTAAAGAGTAAAAACAGATGCAACACTGAGCAAGGAAGGAAAGATGTCAAAAACAGTCATTTTAATTGTGGTTAAAATGCAGAAATACATTTTGTAGAATCCCGTCTGAAATTTGTGCCGTTTTTTAATTTGAAGTGGAATTTAGTGATATTAGACAGATTATTCTGATACAACAGGAGACAGAAACTGCATTAAAAAGAGTGAAGCTGATACAACATGAGAATAAAATCATTAAGTTAAAGCCTGAACTGTGACATGTTGGTGCTTTCATGTTACTTACATGGCGATGATGATTCACCTCCCATGACTAAAAATAAAAGGATAGAAATTCTAAAACAAAAAATGAAAATGTAATGGACTGCATTTCAGTGATGGATTTTGACTTGACTTGACCTGTAAATACATTTTTAAAAGGCCCTTCAAAAGGAAAAAGAAAGTTCATCATAACCTATTAAGTGTTTTTAGTGACACCCATTACAGCTACTGAGAGTCAACATTAATAAAAAAAAGACAAACTGATTGTTTCATCCAAACATGTAGGAAACCAAATTCAGTAATTTCCAAATTCAAACCTGAAGTTTAATATATATATACATTATATTATGCTTAAATATTATAAAACATTTAACTGCCAAACATGAAATACGACAATAATAAAAATGTAGAAATACAGCTGTTTTGCTCTTTTCTAACCTGATGGTAAACATAGAACAGAAATCCTACCTTTGCTGCTGAGCTGCTGCAGAGAGGAAAGTGAAGGAGTTAAAACAGAGAAGGTACCNCTGCAAAAATGTGGTCGGACACCTACCAGAACGTCGTCTTCAATGTCAGTGTTCTCTACCACGAGACTGTGCCAGGATTACTGGAGTGTCCCAAAAACATGGCGGCAATCAGAGAACTACACAACGTGTTAGTACAGTATAGTCGCAGTAGCAGTCACAGTCACAGTCACAGTAAAATCTCCAGTTGTTCTATTAGTTAGTGAGATGGTGGTAATGAGAGAAGTGGTGGTTTAGTACCTTATAGTCACAGTCACAGGAACAATAACAATAAACAAATCCTGGTTCAAACGAAAATGGTGGTAAAAGTTTACTGGCTCCAACAGCAATCAATAACTTGTAACAATTTAAAAAAAAGAAAAAGAAAAAAAAAGCATACACAGAGTGTCAGTGATAACTAAGTTACTTGTTTGTATAATATTTCATGTGTACAAGACACCTAAATTATAATGTGTCAATATGAAACTAAACTTGACATGAAATTAGTTGTATTGATGAGAATGTAATTATGAAATAAAATAATAAAACTTATAATTGTACAACTGCTCTCCTACTGCTTGACATCACTGTCTAGCCGCTGTATGTTTGAACACATGAAGCTGTGGAAGGAAGGATGACAGATGGAGCGATGTATGTACAGTACTGCAAAGGTGAGAATGCTTCTGAAAATAGTGAATTACATTAATCAAGTAATATTTGTAAGCAGTAAGAAAAATACCACTGTAGTTACTTTTAAAAACGATGCTACACCATAAATCAAAATAAAGAAAAGCCTGAAAATGGTGAAACCTGAGATGGTTCGTTGTGTCAACACATTTTACAAAAAACATCCTATTACACAACCCTGTGGTTTTCTGAGCATAACTGTTCATATCTGTTCTATAAATTCGTTTAAAACATGTGTTTATGTTTTTGATCCATCACTGCAGTTTCTCCATAAATTCACTCCTTTACCTGAAATACAATGAGTTTTCTGTATTGGTCCTCAAATTCCTCTTCAGCCATTGTGACTTTCTCTTACTCAAGACACATTTCTGATGCAGTTGGTGATGTAACTTTAAACTATGAATGATTTGAGTTCACTAATGTCAACCAAATCTCTAGAATTTTCATTTATTGTTGTACTGTTCTCAACAACAAAAAAATGTAGTCTTTTCAGTGATAATTGTGATTGCAAAAGTTATTTATTGGAGCACATTGGTGCATTTGTGACCTAAAATCCCTCTGAAAACCTCCATTACATCCCTAAAAACTAATCTCTGTGTATCAAAGAGAGGAAAAAATCTCTAACTTAACAGTGACACAGATGTAATTCTAGATAATTTCTTTCAAATCTTTAAAGTCTCTTTACTTCCCTCCACTCTCTGCAAAACTACTCTGCACCACACAATGGTAAGCTGGATATGTTGAGCAGTTCAGAAATACGTGTTTGAAGCATAAAACTAAGAATAATGACACCTAAAGATCCACCCATTGATTCCTTAAAACCCCATAAATGTGAATGCGTGTTTTGATTGTTTGGGCTTTGACTGCTTATTTCACTCATGATGTGTTCTCTGGCATATACGAAAACACACAATATGGACACGTTGACAAGGTCAAAAGAGTGCTACCACTCTACTCCCTTCTGCTTAAGTGATAAGCCATCCTCGGTCGTATCAAATGTTTTTATTTCAAGACTTGGGATTATCCAAAGTGTGTCTTAATCATTTAATTTACTGCAGGTACTTTATAAACCCAATTAGGTGCCAGAGGTAGAGTTTTGTTAGTTCTCAGTCCATACTGCTGTTCAAATGGTACAATATATTTTCAGATTTTTATTTTGTCTGATTGTGAGGAAGCTCAATTTTGGTCTCATCAGACCAAAGAATCTTCTTCCAGTTGACTTCAGAGTCTCCCACATGAATTCTACTGATCTCTAGTTGAAATCTAATGTGAGCTTCTTTCTCTTTGTCACTCTCCCATAAAGTTGTCGCTGTCTTGATGGCCTCTCTCACTTGTCTACGTCATTCGTTTTTGAAGACAGGCTGCTTCATATTTACGCAAAGGCCGTGAGTGCAATCACTTTTACAGCCACAAGTCAATAACATCAGCAGCTTTTTATCATCTAAAAAACATTGCCAAAATCAAAGGTATAGTGTCCAAGCCAGACTTAGAGAGACTAATCAATGCGTTTGCCTCCAGCAGGTTAGACTACTGTAATGGCTGCTCACTGGCCTCTCTAAACGAGCTGTAAGGTGGCTGCAGTTTATCCAGAACGCTGCTGCTCGAGTCCTGACTAGAACCAGGAAGTACGACCAGATTACTCCAGTGCTCAAGTCTCTGCACTGGCTTCCTGTCGCTCAGAGAACTGACTTTAAAGCAGCTGTGCTTGTGTACAAGTCTCTTCATGGTCTAGCACCAAAGTACATCTCTGACATGTTAGTGCCATATAAACCATCTCGCCTCTGAGAACCTCAGGGAGGGTTTCCTGCTGATGCCCAGAGTCAGGACCAAATATGGTGAGGCTACGTTCCAGTTTTATGCAGCTAAAATCTGGAACTGGATTTCAGAAGATGTGAGACAGGCCTCAACTCTGACAGTGTTCAAATCCAGGCTGAAACAGTTCTACTTAGTTGTGCATATGACATCTGAAGGTATTTTATCTGTACTCTTCTTATATTTTTATGGATTGGTTTTATCTGCCTCTTTGCTTTTAATGTAATTAATTAAGAATTGTGTTTATGTTCTGTGGACTGATTTTAACTGTCTTCTTATACTTTTGTGTGAAGCACTTTGAATTACCTCGGGTACGAATTGTGCTATACAAACAAACCTGCCTTGACACTTGTTGTACCTTTTATATCTTGAATTAGTTGACATCTCTTTGTAGAAATCCGTTCTTCGCTTTGACCTAAAAAAAGTTTTTTTCTCTTTTTTTTTCTCTCTTTTTTTTTTTAGTAAATTCTTGTAAAAAACAGAAACAAAACAAAGCCAAATTAAATTGGAGATGATTCAGTGTTAACACTGAATAGGTATTATCTGTACTTCAGATTCTCATTCATTCATGACAAGAGGTAAAGTTTGAGAAGATGTCTTGCACAGGGGAAGAGACCAGTAGCTGCATATGCTGAGAGTCACTGCAGACGCAATAAGAGGATTGGCTTGAAAACCCATATAGGCAGTGTGCTGAACTAGCTAAGAGCATTGTGGATAAATATCCAGAGTCTTTTGAACGAATGGGCAATGGATATTACACTTTAAGCAAACAACTAAGAACCAGGATAGTTTTTAAACCGAGACAATACACTAGCACGAAAACTTTGAAAACCAAAACGATTGGTTTATGCCTCCAATGAAGACCTACCAAGACCATCAAGAAAGAGTGCCAAAATAGATAGCCATGGCTGTGTCAACTGGTAACATGCAGAGCTACCTGAAGGGGAAAATAGAGTTACGGAAAATAAAGAGAGCTATTGACTATTCATTCCTAGGAAGGACAAAGATAACACTACACAACACACACTGACTTAAAGAGTCACTTCACCTATAAAGCATATTTGTATCAAGCAGGTGCTGTGTGCCTTGAATCTTTGCCAAAAGAAGTTACATTTACAAGTGTAATAGTCATATTTAATCCCAGTGTGATGACACGCCGGATGGAAGGAGGCGGGACATGCTGGTGAAAAATGGAAAAGGTGGTTTTATTACAAACAAGGAGGGAGAGTGTGGGTAGGTTGGTGCAGGAAGTGCAGCGGGAATAAGGTGCAGGTGCTCGAGCTGCAGACGCTGTAGCCAGGTGAAGGAGGGGATCCGAGGGATCAGCGCTGCAGCTCGTGAGGGGAAGGACAGCTGTGCTCGGAGAGGTGCTCTGCTGCGGAGTGGGTGGAACTCGTGACTGGAACCCAGTGGAGGTGAATAGCTGGAGAGATGGAGGGAAACACACAGTTATGGATACGCTCGCACAGAGACGCATAGAAAAACTTGAGACTTCAAAAAGTCCAGTGCACGACAGAGAGCTGGCCTAGATACCCCGTGAGAGGTGTTCAATCTTCTGGCACTGGGAAGCACGAAATGCCAGGCTTTAACCACTGCTTGATCAGAGCCCGCTCAGCCAGCAAACACAAAGCACAGGACACCAAGCACAGCCTTAAGTGGATTTCAAAATAACGGTGTTCTTACCAGGAACACCACACCCAGAATTCATTGGCCTCCATTGATTACTCAATATTTAAACAAAGGAAAGGGAGCTCGTGGGAGAGCGTCTGGTGGCTGAGCCTTGGTGCAGAAATAACATGGGGCCACTGCCCAGAGAGCCCACCACCCACAGTGCATTAGATCAGAGTCAGGTGCTATGCCCACCGGGTGGTAGGCAGGAGTGGGTGTCCTGGCGTACCACTCTCTGGTGGCGTAGACTAGCACTAGGGACATGGAATGTGACCTCACTGGCGGGGAAGGAGCCTGAGCTGGTGTGGGAGGTGGAGTGCTACCGGCTAGATATAGTCAGGCTTACCTCCACGCACAGCAAGGGCTCCGGAACCAAGCTCCTGGAGAGGGGTTGGACTCTCTCCTTTTCTGGAGTTGCCCACGGTGAGAGGTGCAGGGCCAGTGTGGGTATTCTCACAAGCCCCCGGCTGAGTGCTTTTTAGAGAGGGTCGCCTCTCTGCGACTGCGTGTTGCAGAACGGAAAACTCTGACTGTCATTTGTGCTTATGCGCCAAACGGCAGTTCAGAGTATCTGGCCTTCTTAGAGTCTCTGGGCCATGTCCTGGAAGTGCTGCTGCCTGGGGACTCCATAGTTCTCCTGGGGGACTTCAATGCTCTCATGGGCAATGACGGTGAAACCTGGAGGGGCGTGATTGGGAGGAACGGCCCGCCTGATCTGAATCTGAGCAGTGTTTTGTTTTTGTACTTCTGTGCTAGCCACGGATTGGCCATAACAAACACCATGTTCAAACATAAGGTTGCTCATAAGTGTACCTGGTACCAGAGTACCTTAGGCCAAAGGTCGATGATCGACTTCATAGTCGTATTGTCGTGACTTGGCTTGCCTGGTTCAGGCCAGTGATGATCAGGCAGCGTCGTCAAAATATATAAATGAAATAACGATCCTTAGCTACATACTTAAGTTCCCAAAAAAGTTCTACGAGAAGGAAAAAATCTCCAAACAGTCATCAGAGTCTGATGTGAAGTTATGTTTATTCGAAACAGAGGCTGCACGAACAATCATGAGCAAAATCTCGAGACTTAGCTGGCTAACAATGCATTACATGTCCTTGTTGTATACTTGTGAACTTCGTCCAACTTCCCTCCTATCGTGGAAAAACCCCAACCTGGCTACTTTGATACCCATCAGAGATTCCATAGTCAGCATTATTTCCTGCTTAGCACAGTGTAATCTAAAACTCTGCTGCCACGCTGGATTCCTGCTCAATTTACCAGTCCATCTACGTCCCAACCCTCACCTATGGTCACGAGCTTTGGGTCGTGACCAAAAGAACGAGATCGCTGATACAAGCAGCTGAAATGAGCTTCCTCCTCAGGGTGATTGTCCACACTTGAACCAGATCTGTAACACTATCTTGTCTTGTAGCTCAGTAGGAGCAAATGTAAAGTGACCACCATACAGATATGTGAAACACATCAAGTCAGAGCCAACAGAGGAGAAGTTACATACTTTCTTGGTGAAACTGGTTCCTTCGTAGTTCACTGCACTGGCCAAAGCTGTGTTCACCATTCTCCCTCGTAGCACAGTGCTGACAGAATTGATGAGGCTGGACTTTCCATTACCGACTGACCTGCAGAGCAAAACTCGGATTTGTGTGTTATGACCCTGTGTGGGTCATCTGTGGTGTTTTGTGTTTTTGCTGCCTGTTTCTGTCCTCAGTGTGAGTGTGTGTGCATGTGTGTGGTAAACGAATGGATCAGGAGCAGGTGGTGACCCCGGGTTGGCTGTCTCACCTGCTGCCGCGCCGGATTCCAGCCACCCAATTGGTCAGAGGGCGGGCCAATCCACTATTTGAACAGCCCGCCAGCTGTACTCGTCCTCCTCACCTCCAGCCTCACCACCTCGGAGAAAGCCAGCAGACCCTTGCAACTGCACCGCAGGAGGATGCAGCAGTCGTGTGTTTGTTCCAGGATCGTGTGAAACAGATCCCCAGTCCTGTAGTGACTCTTTGTAAACTTGTAGTTAGAGAGCAGAGTAGGAGGGAGAGGCCCTTTTCTTTTGAACCTTTTCTCCTGTTTTTTTGTTATTAGGTAGGTAGGTAAGATTATTGTCTTTTATTTGCTTTTTCTTTTCTGATAGTCAGGGTTCGTGAAGAATAGGTTTTGTTTGTTGTTTTGGCCTGTTTCCCCTCTTCGTTATAAAAATAAAAGAAACTGCTCGTTTTTGTTACCTGACTTGTCGTGATTGCTGGCCTTCTTCGAGGTGGAAAGACTGGTGTGGAGCAAATATCATGCTATGCTCAAGGTTCCCCTAGACCGGGGCATAACATGTGTGACTACATCTCGTTCAGGTTCAAAATCCTTCACGTACTGCAGATCACGGTCAGCGTCTCTGTTCAAATGTGCAGGAAATAGGTTTAAGACAACAGTTTGAACATGACTAACAGCTAGCACGTTCACTCTTATATTATTAGCATTTTACCATTTGCTAATTAGCACTAGATCGATGCTAATTTATTCACAGCTTTATATCAATTTAAGTTTGCTAATTAGCACTGGACAAATTTAAATGTTGACTTGTTGACGGTGCTGCATAAAAAAAGTCACAAGGTCACCAAAGTTAAACGTCTGAAGCACTTTTCATCCAATAGTTAGAACAGTTGGTTACAGATTCACCCTCTGAATGCCAAAACTCACCAGACAGTTTGAAAGGCGTGTTATCTTTAAAAAACATGTGTGATGTGCAGCTCATTTGGGAAAATTAAAAAGATCTAAGCAGAAAATTGTGATATTTCATCTAAGTCAGTTTATTCTACCTGTCTCACTTAAATAAACTTTTCGGTTGAACTGCAGGCAGTGTTTACACGGAGAGGTGATAAGTATGGAAACACATCAAAAATATAGTAAAAAGTAAAATATTGTATGAAGAGCCACCATTTCTTTCCAGTATTTTTTCCCCATTTTTTTTAACTAAATAAGAAATTAAAGAATTAAACATTGTAACTTTATTTTACTCCAGAGAACACGTCATTCATTCTGTGGACTTCTAGCCGTGGCTTTACTGTTTATTTTTATTTATTTTATTTTATTTTTTTATGAAGGTGCAGGTATGGGGGCATTATTGTAGCAAAACTATTTGTAAATGTGTATGAATAGTTGTGTGTCTGTATCTCAATCTGTGTGTCTGCAGTGAGATTTGTCAATGCGTAGAAAGATATTATTGGATGTAAAGTCCAAGTACTTGGCTTCAAGTGCTGGAAATGCAGACAAATCACCAGTTCCAAGTCAAGCGGGCCTCACAATGGGCTGTTTTTTTACACATGACCTTTGCTGCACTTCTGTCGTGAGAGATTGGTATGTGTAACTTCAGGGTTTCTGTGTCCTGAGCTCAGACTCACAGATACCAATCTCTCACGGCAGAAGTGCAGCAGAAGTCATGTGTGAAAAGACAATGGTGAGGCCTGCTTGACTTGTAACTCGCGATTTGTCTGCATTTCCAGCACTTGTAGCCATATATTTAGACTTTTCAGCTATTAATATCTTTGTATGCATCAACAAATGCTTTACAAGTCTCACTACAGACACACAGATTGAGATACAGACACTTTTTGCTACAATAATACCCTCATATGCACATGTACATTCCACTGTAGTTCAAAATAAACCCACATCAGTAGAAAAGGAGGGTCAACTGATAAGAAACCGGTTTTGTCAGTTGCTGGATTCTTTCGTGTCTTTGTGAATCTGTGTCATTCCTCCTTGAAGGGTGAATTGAAACAGATTTAAATTCATCACAGGCTCTCAAACATACAAGAACAACTAGAGCACTTGGTAGAATGTACATTTATTCACCTCCACTCTACACTTCTCCATGGACTTGTAAAAGCTGCCAAGAAAATTGTATTAGAAGGCAATATAACACCAGTTGTTGGTAAAGCAAATTCATCAAAGTTGTGCAAGAATGTGGCAATTTGAGAATCCATCCATCCATCCATCTTCTCCCACTTATCCGGAGTCGGGTTGCGGAGGCAGCAGCCTTAGCAAAGCCGCCCAGACTTCCCGATCCGCACACACCTCCCCCAGCTCTTCCGTGGGGACCCCTAGGCGTTCCCAGGACAGCTGGGAGACATAATCCCTCCAGCGTGTCCTGGGTCTTCCCCGAGGTCTCCTCCCAGTGGGACGCGCCCGGAACACCTCTCCAGGGAGGCGTCCAGGAGGCATCCGGAAAAGATGCCTGAGCCACCTCAACTGGCTCCTTTCGATGTGGGGGAGCAGCGGCTCTACTCCGAGCTCCTCTCGTGTGACTGAGCTCCTCACCCTATCTCTAAGGGAGCGCCCAGCCACCCTGCGGAGGAAACTTATTTCGGCCGCTTGCATCCCTGATCTCGTTCTTTCGGTCATTACCCAGATCTCATGACCGTTGGTGAGAGTAGGAACGTAGATTGACTGGTAAATCGAGAGCTTTGCTCCCTTGCTCAGCTCTCTCTTCACCACGATGGTCCGGTACAGTGACCACAATACTGCAGACTGCATCCGCCCCTCACTCGTGAACAAGAGATACTTGAACTCCTCCACTTGAGGCAAGGATTCTCCACCGACCCGGAGAGGGCAAGCCACCCTTTCCGGTCGAGAACCATGGCCTTCGGATTTGGAGGGACTGATCCTCATCCCGCTCGCCCCACACTCGGCTGTGGTTCCCAAACCGAACCCCTTCCTCCCCCTGGCTGCCCCGAGACATTCTGTCCATAAAAATAATGAACAGAACCGGTGACAAAGGGCAGCCCTGGCGGAGGCCAACGCGCACTGGGAACAGGTCTGACTTATTACCGGCAATGCGAACCATGCTTCAGCTGCGGTCGTACAGGGAACGGATAGCCCTTAACAGAGGGCCCTGGACCCCATTCTCCTGAAGCATCCCCCACAGGACGCCATGAGGGACATGGTCGAATGCCTTCTCCAGATCCACAAAAAACATGTAGACTGGTTGGGCGAACTCCCATGAGCCCTCGAGCACGCGATGGAGGGTATAGAGCTGGTCCAGTGTGCTGCGACTGGGATGAAAACCAGATTGCTCCTCCTGAATCCGAGGTTCGACTATCGGTCTGATCCTCCTCTCCAGTACCCTGCAATAGACCTTACCGGGGAGGCTGAGGAGTGTGATCCCTCTGTAGTTGGAACACACCCTCCGGTCCCCCTTCTTAAACAGAGGGACCACCACCCCGGTCTGCCAATCCAGAGGCACTGTCCCCGACCACCACCTGATGTTGCAGAGACGTGTCAACCAGGACAGTCCCGCAACATCCAGAGACTTAAGGTATTCAGGACGGATCTCATCCACTCCCGGAGCTCTGCCACCGAGGAGCTTTCTAACCACCTCGGTGACTTCCGTCCGGGTGATGGACGAGTCTGCCTCTGAGTCCACAGTCTCTACTTCCTCTTCAGAAGACGTGACGGTGGGCTTGAGGAGACCCTCAAAGTATTACTTCCACCGCCCAACGACCTCCCCAGTCGAGGTCAGGAGGTCCCCACCTGCACTGTAGACAGTGTTGGTGGAGAGCTGCTTTCCCCTCCTGAGGCGCCGGACGGTTTGCCAGAATTTCTTCGAGGCCGACCGATAGTCCTCCTCCATGGCCTCCCCGAACTCCTCCCAGACCCGAGTTTTTGCCTCTACGACCGCACGAGCTGCCGCACGCTTGGCCTGCCGGTACCCGTCAGCTGCCTCAGGAGTCCCACAAGCCAAAAATGACAGGCAAGACTCCTTCTTCAGCTTGACAGCATCCCTTACGTCTGGCTGCCACCACCGGGTTCGGGGATTGCCGCTGCGACAGGCACCAGAGACCTTACGACCACAACTACGAGCGGCCGCAGTGACGATGGAGGAGGAGAACATGGACCACTCAGCCTCCATGTCTCCAGCCTCCCTCGGAATCTGGGAGAAGCTCTCCTGGAGGTGGGAGTTGAAAACCCTGCTGACAGAGGGTTCCGCCAGACGTTCCCAACAGACCCTCACGATACGCTTAGGCCTGCCAGGTCTGACCAGCTTCTTCCCCTGCCAGCGGATCCAACTCACCACCAGGTGGTGATCAGTGGACAGCTCTGCCCCTCTCTTTACCCGAGTGTCCGTGTCCGAAACACGTGGCTGGAGGTCTGATGATACAACTACAAAGTCGATCATCGACCTCTGGCCAAGGGTGTCCTGGTGCCACGTGACCATGTGGACACCCTTGTGCTCGAACATGGTGTTTGTGATGGACAAACTGTGACGAGCACAGAAGTCCAACAACAGAACACCACTCGGGTTCAGATCAGGGAAGCCGTTCCTCCCGATCACCCCTCTCCAAGTCTCACTGTCGTTGCCCACGTGGGCATTGAAGTCCCCCAGTAGAACAAAGGAGTCCCCAGTCGGGGCACTATCTAATACCCCTCCTAGGGTCTCCAAGAAGGCCGGGTACTCTGCACTGCTGTTGGGCCCGTAGGCCGAGACAACAGTGAGAGAACTGTCCCCAACCCGAAGGCGTAGGGACGCGACCCTCTCGTTCACTGGGGTGAACTCCAACACGTGGCGGCTAAGCCGGGGGGGCAATGAGCAAGCCCACTCCAGCCCGCCGTCTGTCCCCGCGGGCAACGCTGGAGAAATGGAGCGTCCAGCCTCTCTCCAGGAGTTGGGTTCCAGAGCCCAGGCTGTGCGTGGAGGTGAAGCCGACTATATCTAGCCGATATCGCTCAACCTCCCGCACAAGCTCAGGCTCCTTCCCTCACAACAAGGTGACGTTCAACGTCCCAACAACCAGAGGCTGTGTATGCGGACCAGGCCGTCGAGGCAGCCCCCCTCGACCACCACCCAGTCCTCTCTGCACCCGACCCCTATGACTCCCCTGCGGGTGATGAGTCCACAGGAGGGCGGGCCAAGCTCCTCCCGTGTGACTGAGCTCCCGTGTGACAGGAGGGGAAAACTCTGACTGTTGTTTGTGCTTATGCACCAAACAGCAGTTCAGAGTATCCGGCCTTCTTGGAGTCTTTGGGCAGTGTCTTGGAAGGGGTGCTGCCTGGGGACTTCATTGTCCTCCTGGGGGACTTCAATGCTCACGTGGGCAATGACGGTGAAAACTGGAGGGGTGTGATTGGGAGGAACGGCCTGTCCAATTTGAACCCAAGTGGTGTTTTGTTTTTGGACTTCTGTGCTAGCCACGGATTGGCCATAACAAACACCATGTTCGAACATCAGGTTGCTCATAAGTGCACCTGGTACCAGAGTACCTTAGGCCAAAGGTCGATGATTGACTTTGTAGTCGTAGCATCATCTCTGCGGCCGTATGTTTTGGACACTCGGGTGACGAGAGGAGCAGAGTTGTCAACTGATCACCACCTGGTGGTGAGTTGGATCCTATGGCAGAGAAGGCTGCTGGACAGACCTGGTACACCCAAACGTGTAGTGAGGGTGAACTGGGAATGTCTGGTTTCGGCCCCTGTCTGTGAGGTTTTCAATTTTCACCTCCGGAAGAGTTTCTCCTGCATCCTGGGGGAGGTTGGGGACATGGAGTCGGAGTGGGCCATGTTCATATTCTCCATCGCAGAAGCAGCTGTTAGGAGCTGTGACCAGATGGTCACTGGTGCCTGTCGTGGCGGCAACCCCAAAACCTGCTGGTGGACACCGGTGGTGAAGGAAGCCGTCGGGGTGAAGAAGGAAACCTTTCGGGCCTGTCTGGCTCGGGGGTCTCCTGAAGCAGCAGACAGCTACCGGCTGGCCAAAAGGGCTGAAGCTGTGGTGGTCGTGGAAGCTAAACGTGGGTGTTGGAGGGGTTCAGGGAGCGTGTTCCCTGAGGGACTCTGTGGGGGTTACTGAGGGAGTTTGGGGTACCAGGCTTGCTGCTACAAACAAAGTGCAAGCGGTGTCCGCATTCTCTGCAATAAGTTGGACACGTTCCCAGTGGGTGTTTGACTCCGTCAGGGCTGCCTCCTGTCCCTGAGCCTGTTTGTGGTCTTCATGGACAGGATCACTTCCGGGTGCTGCAGGAGACGGCTGCCTCTCTAGTTTGCTCCGCAGCACCGAGCGTCTTTTCCTTGTTTTTTTAGATCTTTTCTACTTTTCTTTGTCTCTCCTATGGAGAAACTTTGTTTTTCTTATATATCCTATGGACATTGCTCATTTTAAAGCACCCGCAGTAGCCAGGATGCTCATTTATTTGCATTCTGGAGGCATTTCAAACCATCAATCCTGACTGTAATTATGGGAAATGTGAACACCTTGCAGAACAAGATGGACGAGCTGTCGGTGCTGATCAACCAGCGTATCTACCGGGAGTGCATCTTGTTCTTCCTCTCGGAATTGTGGCTAACCCAGCTACCACTGGATCCTAACGTAGACCTGTCGGGTTTCACTACAGTGAAAGCAGACAGAGACACGAAGGCATGCGGAAAAAGCAGAGGTGGGGGTCTCATCATGTACATTAACAACCGCTGGTGTTACCCAAGTCACATTTCTGTCAAGGTAGTTCTGTGCTGTCGGGATTTAGAACTGTTAGCCGTTAGCCTGCGGTCATACTATTTGCCACGAGAATTCAGTCACATGATCGCGATGTGTGTTTACATCCCCCCAAATGCCGATGCAGCTGCAGCCTGTGAGAAGATTCACCCAGTCACAGCAAGGCTGCAGACCCAGCATCCAGAGGCACTCATCATCATCATCTCTGGGGACTTTAGTCACGCCACACTGAACTCTGCCTTGCCTACTTTCCACCAGTTTGTGAACTGCCCCACCAGGAGCACCTGGACAATTGACCTTCTGTATACTAATGTAAACGATGCATACAGAGCCACCCCCCTCCCCCCACTTGTGAAGTCAGACCACAACCTAGTCCTCCTACAGCCTCAGTACACCCCTCTGGTCAAAAGACAGCCGACCACAACACGCACCATCAGGAGGTGGTCTCCTGAGGTGGAGGAGGCCCTGAG
>NW_007578997.1:231437-232977 GCF_000690725.1 Stegastes partitus
CTGACCAGGTCAGGGGACAACTGAGGAAGATCCGGCACAGGAAGGCAGCAGGACCGGACAAGGTGTGTCCACGGACGCTCAAGTCCTGTGCTGCTCAACTGGGGGAGCTGCTACAGCACATCTTTAACCTCAGCCTGCAGCTGGGGACAGTGCCCACCCTTTGGAAGACATCCTGCATTGTCCCAATGCCAAAAAACACCCTGCCCAGCGAACTGAATGACTACCAACCGGTGGCACTCACTTCACACCTGATGAAGATGCTGGAGCGGCTCTTCCTCCACTTCCTCAGGCCCCAGGTTCAACATGCCCAGGACCCTCTACAATTTGCCTACCGGGCAAATGTTGGAGTGGAGGATGCTGTGCTGTACCTCCTCCATCAAGCCCACTCACACCTGGACAAGGGAAGCAGCACTCTGAAGATTCTTTTTATGGACTTCTCAAGTGCCTTTAACACCATCCAGCCCCCGCTACTGCGGGGAAAGTTAGAAAGGATGAGAGTGGACTCGTGCCTGGTGGATTGGATCTCAGACTACTTCACTGACAGACCACAGTATGTCAGACTGAAGGACACCACATCTGACACTGTGGTCAGCAGCACAGGGGCCCCTCAGGGGACAGTGCTGGCCCCTCTCCTCTTCACCCTGTACACCTCAGACTTCTGTTACAACTCGGAGCTGTGCCACATACAGAAGTACACAGATGACAGAGCCATCATGGGGTGTATCAAGCATGACAGAGAGAGTACAGGAGTCTGGTGGATGACTTTGTTGCCTGGTGCAGAGAAAACCACCTGCAGCTCAATGCCTCAAAGACAAAGGAACTGGTCATAGACTTTAGGAAATCTGGACCATGCCCACAACTAGTTCTGATTGAGCCACATGAGGTAGAACTTGTAGAGAACTACAAGTACCTTGGGCTGTGGCTGGACAACAAGTTAGACTGGACATGCAACACAGACTACCTCTACAAGAGGGGACAGAGCAGGCTGTACTTCCTGAGGAGGCTCCGGTCATTCATCGCTCAGAGGAGCCAGTTCAGCGACAGGCTGCTCCTCAGGTGCAAAACCAGCAGGACCAAAAACTCCTTTGTTCCCAGAGCCATCAAGCTGTTCAACTCTGAGCTCGGGGGGAGGGGGAGGAGCAGCAAGCGGGGAGAGGTGGGGAGTGAGGAGTGGTGAGGACATTGGGGTGAGATAGAGCGTCATGCTCCATCACTGGAGAATGTGCAATATTACTGTCATCTGTTTCTGTTTCCATGATCATTGTTATTATTGTTATTATTATTATTACCTTCTTTCTTTCTATTATATAATTGTACTGTAAATTATTGTTATTATTACTAATATTTCACCGTGCTGCTACATTGTATAATGTATACATACCCATATATATTTATATATATATACATATATGTATTTGAATATATAAACCGATGCACCCTTGTATTTTGTATGCCCAACTATATTTGCCTATAACTACACTGATTGTTATCATATTATATAGCATATTACTATTATCAGTTTTATTATTATTATTATTAT
>NW_007578997.1:232987-238292 GCF_000690725.1 Stegastes partitus
GTGCATTATTGGTAAATTAACATACAGCTGCTAATCAAATGACAGGAGGTAGGAGAACACATGACAAAGGTGATGAGATCAAAGGTCTGGTGATCAGCAAAAGAAAAGAGAATGGCTTTGTTCATCATCATCATCATCAAAATAAAAGAATGTCTTTCTTCATCAGTTCTCTGTGGAGCAGAGTAGAGAACATGTTGGGCCTGGTTGTGTTGGTGTTGGTGTTGTACCGGATCATACGCTGGAATGAAAACAAGGTGGAATTAAGAGCCAGTCTTCTGATGTTCATGCAAAAACTTCTGGCAAAGAGAGAGCCCAGATTTTTAACAGAAAAACTCTTATTCAGTGGGTTTTGTCACAGTTATGTGACTCGCCTAGTGACCTAGAATACAGGTGGCTGTGGTTCAGGTGGTAGAGCAGGTTGTCCTCTAATCACAAGGTTGGTGGTTCAATCCCCAGCCACTGAACCTGAAGTTGCTCCCAATGGCAGGCAGCACATGTCAGTACTTTGGTCGTCCCCAAAAAAAGAACTATAGTTTACAGAGTTGCAAAAGCATGGAATTCACTTTCTTTACAGATCAGAGACACTAAAAATATACAGAAGGATCTTTTAAGAGGAAAATAAAGAGACAATAGGCACAGAATACGTGACTATTCTTCCTCTGTATTAGTGTTATATTTACAGTTTATTGTAATCCATTTACTGCTTTGTACCGAGCTGCATTATAAATGAAATGTTTGCTATTTATTATGATTTTTTTTAATGTTTTGTAAATTGTAGTTGTTTTTTTTTTAATTTTTACAATCTGGGACCCCAGGGAGCGGATGGCTAGCCTAAGAATTATCATATTATATAGCATATTACTATTATCGGTAGTATTATTATCATGATTATGTATTTACATTGCTATTATTATTATTATTATTATTATTACGTGCTGCTGTCCTATCTAGCAGTTTGCTTCCAGTTTGTTCTTTTGACACTGTATTTTTCTTAATGATGTGTGCCAGTGTCTTTATTGGTATTGTGTTGCTGCTAGAACAACAATTTCCCTGAGGTACCCTACCGAAGGGATCAATAAAGTTCCATGTAATCATGTAATCTAATCTGATCTAATCTAATCTGATCTAATCTAATCTAATCTAATCTAATCTCAAGGCGCAGCCAGGGTGAGGAGGGTGTCCAGTTTGGGGACCTCAGGATCACGTCTCTGCTTTTTGCAGATGACATGGTACTGTTGGCTTCATCAGACCGTGACCTTCAGCACTCACTGGAGCGGTTTGCAGCCTAGTGCGAAGCGACGGGGATGCGGATCAGTACCTCCAAGGAGGAGGCCATGGTCCTCTGCCAGAAACCGGTGGATTGCTACCTATAGGCAGGAGTTTAAGTATCTCAGGATCTTGTTCACGAGTGACATGAAAATGGAGCACGAGATGGACAGGCGGCTCAGTGCACAGCAGTAATGTGGGCATCCCAGTCCATCTACGTCCTAACCCTCACCTATGGTCACAAGTTTTGGGTCGTGACCAAAAGAACGAGATCGCTGATACAAGCAGCTGAAATGAGCTTCCTCCTCAGGGTGGCTGGGCTCAGCCTTAGAGATAGGGTGAGGAGCTCAGACATCTGGAGGGAGCTCGGAGTAGAGCCGCTGCTCCTTCGCGTCAAAAGGAGCCAGTTGAGGTGGTTTGGACATCTGATTCGGATGCCTCCGGGGAGGCTTCCTGTGGAGGTCTTCTGAACATGTCAACCAGGGAGGAGACCCTGGGGCAGACCCAGAACCTGCTGGAGGGATCATATCTCTCGGCTGGTCTGGGTATGCCTTGGGATCCCCCAGGATGAGCTGGAAAGCGTCGCCGGGGGGAGGGAAGTCTGGGATGACCTGCTCCACCCGCTTCCTCTGCGACCCAACCCCAGATAAGCAGAAGAAAATGGATGGATGGATGGATGGAGCACAAAGACTTGCGAGTAAAACTTTCTTTGTCTGGGATTTTAGATAGCATGCAGTGACTGCTCTATACAGATCAGCTTTATGGTTGTAGTAACCCTGTAAGCTTCTAAAGCTGTAATGTATGAAAACGACTGTCTGAGCTCTCACAATGGTTTGCACGTACACTGAGTCTTGCAATTGCAGTAAGCACTATCTTCTGTATTATGAATGGCAGAATCTTAATAAAATGGAAGTTTTAACAATTGCCAAACAATTTTCCAACTTGCCCTTGCAAGGGCTGAATTGAGCCTTTGGAGGAAAATATGTCGGGGTAAATTATGCCATCGATTGTGTTGAAGTAAAACTGAAAATTTCATACCTCATATAAAGCTATATCAAAGCAAGACAAGTTCAATACCAAACAACCTCTTCAAAACTATACTGAAAGATAAAATGTACAACTTTAAATGACAATTTTTTTCAATAAGGTACACAGATGACAGATTTTGAAACAAAATCATGTTCAAAATGAACAAATGTTACTCTCATTTTATTTTTATTTTTTTAACAACACTGTGCTACTATTCAACATACACTTAGCAAAAATATAAACACAGCGCTTTTGTTTTTGCTCCCATTTTTTATGAGATGAACTCAAATATCTGTGACTTTTTCTATGTACAAAAAAGGCCCATTTTTCTCAAACGTTGTTCACAAATTTGTCTAAATCTGTGTTAGTGAGCACTTCTCCTTTGCCGAGATGAGTGGCTGGTCTCAGACGATCTGGAGGTGAAGATGCTGGATGTGGAGGTCGTGGGCTGGTGTGGTTACACGTGGTCTGTAGTCGTGAGGCCGGTTGTACTGCCAAATTCTCTGGAACACCTTTGGACGGCTTGTGGTAGAGAAATGAATATTTAATTCGTGGGCAATGGCTCTGGTGGACATTCCTACAGTCAGCATGCCAATTGCATGCTAGCTCAAAACTTATGACATCTGTGGCATTGTGCTGTGTGATAAAACTGACTATTTACTTTGGCCTTTTATTGTGGCCAGCCTAAGACACACCTGTGCAGTAATCATGTTGTCTAATAAACATCTTGATATGCCACACCTAAGAGGTGGATGGATTATCTTGGCAAAGAAGTGCTCACTGACACAGATTTAGACAAACTTGTGAACAATATTGGAGAGAAATAGGCCTTTTGTGGACATAGAAAAAAGTTTAGATCTTTGAGTTCAGCTCATGAAAAATGGAAGCAAAAATAAAAGTGTTGCATTTATATTTTTGTTCAGTATGTTTTGCTGATGAAAAAGACTAAATAACTATGCAATATTTACATCCTAGCCTGTTTTATAGTAAACTCATCACTTACCAATAGAAACATCTATGAAATAAAGCTACGAGAGCAACAGAAGCATCAAAAACAAGCAGTACAATCAGCTGCTGCAGGACTAACATGTTGAACCACTCGTGCAGACATGCACCTGTTGAGCAGCGAAGCCTCTGAACGTTTCCTCCAGCTGTGCCGACTCACTCTGGATGTCTGTGTTTGACTTGTAGAGCACGTGCTCAGAATTAAATATCAGACAACCTTTAAACAGTCACATTGATTAGATAACTCAGGGACAATTTAGACAAAGCTGACCATCTTTCATGGCTTGTCCTTTGCCTGGCAAGTCAATTAAATGAGCCGTCTCGCCTGGTTTCATCCCCGCTGTGCGCCGACATGTTGTTCTGCTCACGTCTGCGCCTCACAAACTCTTGGAAAAGTGTCGTCTTCAACAACAGATGTCCAGAGGCTCTTTGTTGGTTTTTCCTTTTCATTTTTGGCCTTTTGTCTTTATTAGAAAGTCAGACGGTGACTTGGGGTGTCGTGCTCATACCTTAGACTGGTTTAAAAGACTCTATTAATCACTCTGAAACACAGAAAGCTTAATATATGACTTTATTAATGGTTAATACACAATTTACTCATGATTTATAGATAATCAGAACCACAACAGCTGGGTTGCCAGATAAGGTAAAATCCTCCTTCATCACACTTTTTGTTTCTCTGTAACTCATCAGTAAGACCCCTCCAATGGGCTGTTTGACTTATTAACTGCTTCTTAACACTTGCATTTGTGATTCAAACTGCATCTCATACAACTGGCACAGTACAAGAGAATGAAAAAAAACAGTACGGAGATATTTGTGCATTTGTTTGTTTTTTATAAGTTACATAACTTAAAATTTATGAGGCAGTTTTAAACCAGCTGATAAAAAATACACTAATACATTTTGTACATTTTTTTTGTTATTATTTAGCTTTACTATGAGTTTGGGGCTAATAGTGTTCTCAGTGTTGAAACTACAGTTCCCATAATGCTTTGGAGGACGTGCACAGGAAGTGTAGTTTGTCTGCAGCAAGTGTTGCAGTGTTTCAAATGATCACAGAGCTAAACAACGATTCGTAAAGTGTTCACAGCAGCACAAGCAACACAAAGACTGGAGATTGTCGGCACAGACATGGTTTACTTCTCTCCTGCTCAAATAGACTATTTTAAAAGCCGAATCCCCAATAAAGCTGTTCTCATTCACATATTTTTCTGTTGTCACACAAGGAACGAATATAAAATCCTAATTTTGACACGTTTACACACATTTGGCTGCATTTTGCTAAAATTAAAAGCTACTACCAAAGAGATTTGTTCAGATAATAATAAGAAGAAAAGGAATTGCTTCAGCTTGTAAAATAATTCTTGCGTTAATGTTACGCTAAATATACTCTAATATACGCTAAAGAGGTTTGGTGAACTTGTTATTTGTCTGGCAATTTCTCAATGTAGTCACTTCCAAAGTCAAGAATCAGTTTCAGCGCGTTCAGGATCAGAGTATCAACATCTGGATCCCTTCTGATTTCCTTGCTGTAGTTCTTCACGGGGAGGATGCAGTTGAGCGGAATCCCCAGTTCAGAGCTCAGGTCCGTCATCTAAGTTTAAAAGAAGCAACATTTCAGTTGACGTTCAGGATTTTGGGGTCACATTCTGAAGAGATCCAGATGAAACCTACCTTTTTCTTTACATGTTTGCTCTTGTAGATGTTCTGCAGGTTCTTCTCAGTTTCAGGACAGGCTTCATCAAGTTTGGTGACAACAACCAGTTGGGGAATACCTGCCGTTGTTGAAAAATAAAGTAAAAATCCAGGATTTTTCTCAACTGTTTTGCACAGATCTGCTTCACTGACTAAACCTGCCCACACCAGCCTTTGTCTGCTCTTACCCAGGTCGCTGGCTGCTTCTCTGATCTCCCTCATCTTCTCTAAAACTGAGTCCGAGATTTCTGCTGCGTTTCCAGAACAGACACAAACCAGAACATGGACTTTGTCATCATTAGACGGT
>NW_007578998.1:0-4977 GCF_000690725.1 Stegastes partitus
CCTGCTCTATATGCCTACAAAATTGCGTAGCTCTAGGCCAAATGTGCTTTTGACAATTTAGAAGGTGGCGCTGTGGAGCAATTTTTCTATTGAGGTGTGTATTGTTCTTCCAAATTATAAAACTTTTCACCGGGTCTGATGTACATGGCAATTTTGGTGAGTTTTCGAGTATGTTTAGGGCCTCAAAAACGCGTGTCTTTGACACGAATAATAATAATAATCCGAGCAGTTCCAACAGGGTCTTCGCACCCTTTGGTGCTCGGACCCTAATAAGAATCACAAGGGTTTCAATAGGGTCCTTGCACCGGAGTGCTCGGACCCTAATTATTGAAAATGCCAAATTGTCAAGCGACAGTGGCATCATGTCTGTCTATGGATGGGTCCATGGTTCTACCAGAACCCAGTCTCTGGTCACATCTCACCACCTGTTGAGGCTCTAACATCAGCAGAACCTATCAGTGATGAATTCCAGCCACCGTTTCATGACCAGACGCCGTCTATACGTCCACATGTCACATTTTTACTGATGTTATCAGTGAAATGTGACCAGAGACTGGGTTCTAGTAGAACCATGGATCCATCCATAGACAGACACTGACAGGAACTTTGTGGATCAGCACCAGCCTGGTTGGAGGTTTTGCTCTTCGTTCCATTTTCAAGAAAGAACAATTAAAGTTTTGCTTCTGCTTGAGGGGTTTAATCATTTTAATGTGCTGGAACCTCTTCTGTCACATTTCTAGAGACAATCAACCCTCCGTCTGGTTTTCCAGGTAAGACGCTCACTTGTGTCTGAAAATAGAGAATTTCTCAGCTCTGAAAACAAGATTCTCAAACTTCATCCTAAATACTTTACAGAACTTGATTTTAATGTAAACTCTGCCTGAAGCCTGAGGCGGTGCGGCGCTGCGTTACCGGACTTCTCCATCTGAGGCTCGTGTGACCTTCACTGTAGAGGTCTGAGGAAGCAGAACTGTTGATACTGAGGCAGAAACTACAAACGTCCTTCAGCTTTCCACCAAAAACAAAAGCACATGTTGACATGAATGATGTTCAGTCTGAGCTGAAGGACATCTGAAACTACATCAGGTCACGTTTTATGAGCCGACACACTGAAGCGCTGGCAGGAGAAGCTCAGATCAGGGAGTGGTGACGCTGAAGTCCATCTTGATGTCTCCTGAGCTGGGCTCGAAGGTGAAGCTGTAGGACACTGCAGCTCTGCCGTCAGCTGAGCTCTCCGCCGGCGTCCTGAAGAAGTAAACTCCCTGTTTCCTGTGTCGACTCCAGACGCAGTCTCCCTGCAGGACGCAAGACGTCAGACTGTCTCAGCTCTACAGAAGGACATGAAACATCTTCCAGCAGCTTTATTCTCACGTTGATCTGAGGAACTATTAGAGACAAAAACCTGAAACGTTCTCTTATTTCTCATCATGATTCTGTGATGCTGGACAGCAGATCAATAATCTGATGATGAAAATGAAACGTGCTCAGTCTGGCAGCTGCAGGTCACAACAAGAACACTTTGAACATGAACCACTGGGTCACACACGTGAAATAAAGTGATTCTTGTTGAGCTTTCAGAAGTTTTACCAGAAAAACAGTAAGTTGAGAAAGTCTGATCCCAGCAGAGTTCTGGAGTTTCCACGCGCTCACATGTGATTTAAATAAAGGCATATCTCCAGCGTCCATGGACCTCCTCTGGAGGAGACGTTCATGTCGTTTCTTCATCAATTAAATCTGCATCAGACCCGTTTCATCAGGACCGACTGGTTCTGGTGTGTTCAGAACAAATCAGCCACAAGCTTCACACATACACTGATCAACATTTATCGTTTATGATGTCTGAGGACTGCTAACGAGCGAGGACCCACCTGCTCGCTGATTGGTTCGGTGAGACCTGCGCTGACGGTGATGTCATCGGTCAGGTGGTACTCCATCCACAGCGCGACGCCATGGCAACGGCCAGCCCTGACAACACACATAAAAACCAGACTGTTACCGAGGGGAACATAAAACCCTGAAGACACGAGCACAGCCTCTACATCTGTAAAGGAAACACCAAACATCTACGTCCTGCCGCCTGTGGGTCAGCGTCAGAACACAAACAGATGCTTCAGGTTCTGTCTGAGTGTTTACATCAGCGGTTCTGATCGGAGACGGACCACAGACTGACTGATGAACTCTGATGAACCTGACGTACCTGACGAAGGGCAGCGATCCCCGGCTGCTGATTGGCTGCTGAGGGACGCAGTGGCGGAAGTCGAAGCTCATGACGGGCTCGGACCGGGTCAGGGCCCGGCAGGGGTACTCCCACAGGGGGTGTGGCTCCGCCTCCCGCGACTCCCGGAACTCCAGAGAGCTCTGCAGAGCGACGGGGGATCAATACAGCAGTGATCAGAGGCGGTATTGATCAGAGGCGCAGCAGGAACAGAAACACGTTCAGACGTTTACCACGACTGGTTTAGTGATGCAACACCTGATCTGCATATTTAAATTAGTTTATTCATTAATTAGAGGCTCTGTAATGAACTAAACTTGATTAATCACATTTTTATCAAACAGCAACAATGAACCAAATAAGTGTTTGTTTTTTATGAGATCACTTGTTGTTGTAAATATGCGCTATACAAATAAAATAAAATTGAATTGAATTGAACTCAGATAAATGTTGAACCAGTGACCAGACGAGAACTTAAACAACTGAACGTCTGCTGTTCTTCTACATTGATCTGCATCCTTCATCCGTCTGCTGCGTTCACAGATCAGCTCAAACTCACAGTGGATTAAAACCATTATATTCAACATTTTAAGACTTTTTCTGAGAAAACAAACAAACCAAGCAGAATATTATGAAAGATATCTGTTCAGTTTAACCTTTAAGTAGTAAATACTCTCTCAGACTTGAAGAACATCTGAGGAACTATCACAGACAAAAACCTGAAACGTTCTCTGTGATCGTTTCTCTTCATGTCGTTGGTTTCATATCTGATCATCGGACAGCAGATCAATAATCTCTCACAGTGTTCGCTCTGATCCAAGCTGCCATCAGGAAGTCTTTTAAAAACTAAACCTTTCATCCTGGTCATCTGTTAAACCAACCGTAGGTGCGTTGGCGCCACCTAGCGGCTGGAGTGTGTCATCAGAGTTACCGGTGAGCCACAAATGACTGAGAAAGGTAAATGGGTTATTTCTTCTGTAATTGATTAAACACAACACACTCAGGAGTTAACCAGCTGAGTCATCAACCAGAGCAGATTCATGATGGCAAACACAGAACCAACATGTCTGTGGAGATCCTCAGTCCTCCAGGTCATGGATCTTCTGGTAGATTAATCAGCTGGACTGATTGAAGACGTTCCACCTTCATCCAAGAGGCTTCATCAGCTCTGACTGACGAGTTCCAGATAAAAGGAGCCACATTACTCAGGTGTTAACGTCTCCTTCAGGATATCAGTCTGTGGAACTCCCAACCAGTCAGTCAGAGCTGATGAAGCCTCCTGGATGGAGGTGGAACATCTTCAATCAGTCCAGCTGCTACCAGTAATCCACCAGAACATAACCAACATGTGAAGCAGCTTTCAGGAAGTTGATCGACTTGTTCCTAAGCGGAGGAGGAACGAGAATCTGTGGCGTTCTCTGATCTGTTGCTGTTTGTCTCTAACTCCTGCGGTTCTTCTCACCTGTTGGACCTGAAGCTGGTTCCAAACCCTGTGATACTAAACAAAGACGTCTTCTGTCGTGAGCATTAATGTTCCTGAACCTGCTGCTATCTGAGCACCATAAACTGACTGTTACGGCGGTCTGAGCGGTACCTGAACCATCTCATCCATCGGCGTGACGTCGAAGCCTTCACAGGTTCCACACGGAGCTCTGATCCTCCACAGATCCTAGGAACACCAGCACACGTTGGTTTTGAAGGCACAAGTCCTGTCTGATCTTATTCTACCGGGCCCGGATGAAGAGAAGCCGACAGAACCCACCTGGAACTGGACGGCCACCATGTGCAGGGAGGCGGCTCCGGGCAGGATGGAGGCGTCAGGTCGCAGCAGGCCGGACAGAGCCGAGCGGCAGAACCAGAAGCAGAGGGAGTGCCACGGTAGCAGGCTGGTGCTGAAGTAGGGCTCTCCGACCAGAACCGAGATCTGCACAGAGTTCAGGAAGTTCAGTTAGAAAACACACAGAGGACATCTGGGTCGGTCCGAGCCTGTTCAGAGTCGAATCATTTGGTATTCAGGACCACAAACTCGGTTCTGTTATCATTATCTGACCCGGGAAACAACTGAAGGGTTCAGTATCTCCAGAACTACAGACATGAAATGTGGAGACTGAAAATCCAGCTCAAATATGTCACAGAACTTAGTTTTGGGTCCCAGATAAGAGATAAACAAACAGAACCTGAGATGATGAAGCGACATGTTTACTGAGTTCTGTCTGATTTGACTCTGTGTTCGTTTGATGTTATTTTGTGGAACAAGATGGTTTTAATCTCTACGTCTTGTTCCTCTGACTGTGTTTCAGGCTTCTGTGTGCAGCAGACGTATTCATGTATGAACGTCACAGAGCTGGTGTGTCTGAGCTTTCAGCAGCAGCCGGCGCTGCAGACCCACCTGCTGTCCTCCCAGGTCGCTGCTGCTCAGCTGCTCCGGTCGCATCTCCAGCAGCTCCACGCCTCCCTTCATCTGGTTGGCCTCCAACACCTGCACAGACCCACTCATCAGACACACTCAGAGGCACGTTATCTTTAGAACAATCACACCATTTATCAGAGCGGGAACCTGTAAAGATAGAAAAAACGGCCAGACTTTTAGCTTCCTGGTGGATCTTGAACTAACTGTGTGTGACGAGCAGCTGCATCTGGACAAATGGCCACGTCTGAGCTCAAAGTGGTAGTTTTAAATCAAAATCACTTTATTCTGGGCGCCCCTATAGCTCACCTAGCTCAGCAGGCTACCCATAAACAGGGGCTATAGTTAGCTGTAG
>NW_007578998.1:6492-17496 GCF_000690725.1 Stegastes partitus
AGGAAGCCGGAGAACCCGGAGAGAACCCACGCTGCACGGGGAGAACATGGAGACTCCACGCAGGAAGATCCCGGGTGTCCTCACCGGGACGCCAACCGGCGACCTTCTAGCTGTGATGCTAACGATGCTAACGGTGCTAACCACCGAGACACCTGCAGCCCGTCCAGAAACTTCTTGGGGTGAAATAAATCGATTCATCTCATCATGTACACTTGTTGTTTCTCAAACCGTGGCACCAGAAGCATCATGCTGCTGCCTACCTGCTCCACCACCTGCCTGGACATCCTGGAGCTCTCCAGAGCGAACACCTGAGCAGAGAGACACAATCAGTGGATCATGTTCACCTGTGGAGCTGCAGCTCGTCCCCGTGAGGCCGACGTACCTTCTTGGCTCCCAGCATGTGGGCGAACACAGGCAGCAGACTCCCATCGCTGACGGACACACAGACGCCGTCGTCGTCTCTCAGCACCTGGATCCACATGGCGCCGCGTTAGCTCGGCGTTTATCAGAACCAGGTCTAAACGGAGCCGATGCCGTCACATCCACTCACCTGCCGCAGGGCGCCCACGTAGCTCTCCGTCCGCCGCCGGTCGTTGAGCTCGCCGAAACGTGGCCGGGTCCAGACCAGGTGAGCCTGACAGGTGCAGCAGGGCCGAGGGGGCGGAGCCTCGGTCTGGCAGCTCAGCGGGCTGGAAGCAGAAACTGGGTCAACGAATCTGAGGAATGTTCCCCCAGAACCTCCTCAGAACACCTGGTCCTGTACCTGCAGAACCTTCATCTACTGACCAGAGTTCCAGGACCTTCAAGTCCACAGAGGAGGCTCCAGGTCAGGTTCTCTGATGGTGGATTGGTGGTTCTTCTTCTAAACTTATCTCTTTAATCTCAGTAAATATTCTAGAAGCTGACACCAGATCAGTTCTGCATCCATCAGTCTGAACACTGGACCTGGTTCTGTTCAGCACCATGTTTTCCTAAAACTGACAACTACTGAGTCATTCTAAGTTGAATCTTTGTCATTTTAACGTCACTCTGAGTGAATTTTCTGGATCATTTATGAGTCCTTTTGGACAAAGTTTTGTCATTTTAAACTAGTTTTGCATCATTCGGTGCAATTTTGTGTAATTTTGGATCATTTTTGAGGCATTTTGGACAATATTCGAGTATTTTTGGATGTTTTCATGATATTCTGAACGTATGGAGTCATTTATCATCTTTTTTTGGTGGAACCTCCAACACTTGGTCGGTAATTATGGTCGACCTTCACGTCTTCTTCAACTATTTCAGACTCATGTTGGATAGATAACAGTAGTTTTGACTAACTGATGGAGGAAGAACACATCTGGGTTCTGGTAGAACCCGACACCAGATCAGTTCTACATCCATCCAGGTGTCTCAGTCTGAACACTGGACCTGGTTCTGTTCATGTCCTCTGGGAGCAGCTGGTAGCATCAGTATTATGGGATGGATCATAGTGGTACCAGTCTAATGTTTAATTCAAATGATTTCAAGTAAATCGATGACGTCGGAGCAGAATCTGATGACTGCTTCTGGTCTCCCTGGACCTCCTGCTGATGCTGGTGTTGCGTGTTGCGTTCTACACGCGTGTGCTGCAGCAGCGTCTACCTGAGGCTGAACCACAGGCTGTAGTCGTCGTGGCAGACGGTCAGACGCAGCTCGTCGCCTTCGCTCACGCTGCGCTCCGCCGGCAGGAAGTAGACGCTCTGCATCCAGTGGTCCCTCCACTGAAACACACGGCAGCAGCATGAGGTTCTGGTTCTGGTTCTGGTAACGTCTATGTTCATCTGTCAACTCAACAAACTGCCTCCTACACTGGTCCTCTGACCTCCAGCCAGCAGCAGCTTTATTCACTCCTGTCTCACTCGTCCTGTCTGGATCAGAACCAGAGTCAGAACCAGAGTCAGTGTGGGTTCATAATAAATAGAGCTGGTGCATGTAAACGGTTTAAAAGTCCAAAACCAGAGGATACAGACAGCAGTCAGAGGACGGCAGCAGCAGACGTTGGACCGGTTCTGTCCTGTTGAAGTTACTGAGGATCAGTCGGGTTTGTTCAGGCTGCTTCTGCTGGAGCTCAAACTAAACCCGATGCTTCTGTCCTGACTCTAACATCTGATTTGTGTCCCTTCAGCTGCTCGGTACCGCCTACCTTCCCTCATGGGACAGTAGAGTGAAGCTATCCGGTTTGTATTGGACCTCTGACTAAAGCTGCTGTTAGATAAGCTGAAGGCGGCGTGTCCTCACCGGGGCGTCCTGCGGCTGCCGGTACGTCCAGCTCGGCGCCATGCTGCACACGATGCTCCCGTCTGGATCCATGTCCAGGTCCCACCAGGACAGAACCACCTGAGCCCGCCCGCCGGACCGAGCCGTGAACTGGGAGCAGTGGGCCTGGAAGGAGCTGCTGACGGGTTTGCTGAAGTCCACGCTGACGGGAGGAGGAGGCTGTTAGTGCTGATGAAGATGATGATGATGGTGATGAAGAAGAACCAGCTCCTCCTCCTACCTGAACATGGACAGAACCGGGCCCAGCGGCGTGAAGCTGGACGGATCCACCTGGCTCAGCTGGATGTCGCAGACCGAGTGCGCCCCGGCGCAGCGAGCCACGGCCGGCGGCGCCGCCAGCCGGGCGCCGTCCACCTCCAGCGGCTGCAGCTGAGCCCAGCTCCACAGCAGCTCCGACTCCACCAGCTGAGCGTAGACGGAGGCCCGGTGAGGAACCGCCTCGCAGCCCGCCTGCACCGGACCGCAAGGAGTAGAACTTTAGAGGGAACGTGTTCCACCACAGGACGGTCAGAACATCACAGTAAACAGCCTGAGAGTAAAGCAGGGCCTGAAGGACTGGAAATAAAAGTGACTGGAATAGACGAGAATAAAAGAAATCTAAAAAAATAAAAATAATATAAAACAATAACAATTAAATCTAAAAAAAATTAAAATAATATAAAATAATAAAAATAAAAATAATATAAAATAATAATAATTAAAATAAAAAAACATAATAATTTAAATAAAAAATGTAAAAATAAAAATAATACAAAATATAAAAACAATGTGTAAAACCGGCAGTGAAGCTGACAGTAAAGTAAAATTAATAACATATATATATATTTTCTCTTCTTTAGTCTTTGGATCCATCAGGAGGATTTAACCTGATGAAGCTTCTGGACCTCTGATATTTTCAGTGGATTATTTTCTTTTCATCAGCTTAAACCAAACTACAAACTTTCAGGTATTTCAGCGGTCAGCAGACTGAATCCGATGAATTAAGCAGGACGTGGACGTGAACTCTGACCTGGACCAGGTTCTGGTGAGCGTGCTCGTAGCTCGGCAGCGCTCCTTCACCGATCAGCTCCGTGTCGAACAGCTCCGTGATCAGGACGTTGGCCTTCTCCTGCATGTCTCCGTCTGCAGACACAACCCGCAGTTACAAAGAGACAAACAATCACACATTAAGAGCAAAGAACTGGAATCATGTCTGAGATCAAAGTGGAACATTTCTGAAACAAAAACTCAAAACTTTCAGAGCAAAAAAACATTTTTCTGAAGCAAAAGTAGGAAATTTGTGAGACTGAGATTAAAATGGAAACTAAATAAAATGAAAGAGCTAAAAAACAAAAAGAGCTTTTTCTCTGAGATTAAAATGGACCCAATAATAAAAAAAATAATAATTTTAAGAGAAAAAAATGAATATTTTCTGAGATTTAAATTTATGATTGAAATAAGAAATTATTTGTAAAAGAAATCGTTTTAACAAAAGAACTCTAATCAGAGTTTACATTCTGATTACATTCCTGTTTATTTATCTGATTGAACACTTTGGTTTCCTCTCACAGACGTCAGCTAAATGAGGACAGAAGGATTCTGCAGCTGGAAACGCTTCCATTCTCATCTAACGGTTGGAGACGTCTACCTGGACCCACGGTGACGTCCGTCGAGTGTTTGTTGATGATCTTGATCTTGTCTGAAAAACCGTTTTTCTCCACGATGCTGCGAGCGGCTTCGGCCATCGGACGGAAAACCTGCAGGACCCAGAACGAAGTTTATTGATACGACGGGATGGAAAGTAGAGCTGCTCCTCCAGAGGAAACTTTATTTAAACTGTACCTGAACGGAATAAACTTTAATTAAAACTGCACGTCGACAGAATAAACTTTAATTAAAACTGCACGTCGACAGAATAAACTTTAATTAAAACTGCACGTCGACAGAATAAACTTTATTTAAACTGCATGTCGACAGAGTAAACTTTATTTAAACTGCACCTCGACGGCGTAGCAGAAGTCGGCGCCGGCGGTGGCGGCCATCATGGACAGAAGTCCGGTTCCTGTTCCGATGTCGAGGACGACGACTTTCTGGCCTCGAGCTCTGACTCTGCTGACGGCGGAACGGATCCCTTCGTAGTATTTCTGATTCTGGAAGACAAACACGTGCTCACATGATCTGACAAACAGTCTGAGTTCATAACATCTTCATCATTTGGTCGTTCAAGTCAAATATTCACGTTTTAATCCCAGAGTTTGACTTTTTATTCCAGACAAGTCATGATTTTACTGTATTTCATGTTTGTAACTCAGAAGGTCACAGTTTAGACTCGTGAGTCCATGTTTTTAACTTCTGAGCCCAAGAGTTTCTTTTCTTAGGTCATAATTCAGATGTATTCTTTATGTGACTGTTTTCACCTTTAAGTCCATAACTTTGACATGTTAAGTCTTAACTTTGTCGTAACAAGCGGACAGTGAGCCACGTAGAGAGTGAAGCATTTCACTTCTTAGCTCATCTTTTCCGTTTCCAGGCCAGATTTAGAACAATGTTAAATCTAAAATGTGACTCTGCATCGTCTAAACTGTACGTACCAAGTCAGCGTCTATCTCATATTACGACTTCATAAAGTCTAAATGCGTTTTATTATTCTTATCTCATAATCGGGACGTCTGACCTCCAGCCTGCTGTATTTTCTGTCAAACTGAAGGTTTGTGTTATTGGTTCATCATTAACATTAACGACAGACATAATCAAAGTGCTGACAGACGTTCTCACCCTGTCGTGGTCGTGCAGCATGTCGGCGTAACACGACCTGAAACACAAACACACGGCGATCAGAGGATTCTACACAAAACAGCAACAACAGGACAAACGGTTCTGTCTTTTCTTCAGCTGAATAGTTTCCTTTAATCTCATCTTACACATGGTTCAATAAATCCACACGTTCATCACATCCTTCATATCATTTTAATCTAGTCGGTCACACAATCATGTTTTATGTTATAATCGAACTTTAGCAGCACAAAGTTTTGACTTTTTAATTCAATAATTTAGATGCTTTTTGTTAATAATTAAGTCTAAATAATAAATAATAAACTTTATTTATAGAGGACTTTTCAAAACACACGTTACAAAGTGCTTTTCAAAAAATACATTTAAAATTGAAATAAAATAAGTACAGAGAAAACACAGAACAAGATGCTATAAAACAGAACTTAGATTAAATCAGGGAAAGCTCTCTGACAAAAATGTGTTTTAAAAGCGAGAACAGAATCAGCCGAATGTTCGTTCAGCTTTAAATCTAAGCTCATAATTGTGGTTTCATAAATAAATCTCATGACATCACTTCATCCTTTAAACTCTGAACTTGTCTCATAAGCTGAACTTAGTGGGTCAAAGGTTTCCTGTCTAAGCTCAGAACTTTGACTTTTTCTCTCATAATTTACTAGTTTTGATGATAATTTTACTTTTGTACATCAAAGCTTGAACTTTTTATTCAGAAATGTGGCTGATTAAACAAATCTAAACTGTGACCACATCTCATAATCATAAATTAGTCGGTCACAGTTTTCACTCTGTAGCTTTGATAATTCAAAGTTTGTACTTTTTATGTACATTCTGACTGTATCCCAGTGGCTCACAGCTCGGACTGTTTCTCTGATTAAACTTTTATCTCACAGGTTTAATGAATCACAACGTGTCTGACTCTGAACTGTTCCTGTTTATTTCTGGTCAAACTGTCAGAAAACCTCCTCGGACTCTGGGGGACTAAACTTGTGTGCCTCCCATCAGCCCTGTGAGCATCCCTCCGGGACCTGCCTGGCTATCTCCTGGTGGTAGTCGTACTCCTCGCTCTCCTCCACCCAGTCCAGCGCTCCGGTGCTCGGGTTCGCTCTCCCGCAGAAGGTCTTCATGTCGGCTGCAGCCGAACAAGAACCGCAGGAAGAAGAAAAACTAAAAACGGCTGCGTTCAACCAGAATAATGAGACGCGCGGATCAAAAACCAGCTTCACAGAAACAGCGTTGCTCCGAAGGAAGCCGCCATCTTGCCCGGCGACGTCACGAACTCTGGGTCACATGACCGACCACGTGACCGACATCCGGAAACGTTTTATATTTTCATCTTAAATAAATAAATAAACAAACAGAGAAACTGACATTATGAAAAAACTAAACTGGGATTGTCCGGAAGTTTAGAAAATGAAAAAATAAAAACAAATTCAGGCGATGAAATAGAAAAAATAAAAGAAAAAGTAATAAAAAGTGAAATTAGGACAAAAAAAACTGTGTCATGAAACAAGTGTTGAGAAAAACAAAGCACAGACCATTTTTTAAAAATAGTTTAATAAATAATAATACAATCTATAATCAATAATAATAATAATATTAATAATAATGATAAAGTCCTGCAAAGAATGTATTTATTGTAATAGAGTCATAACAGTAAGTTAAGTTAAATAATTGAATTATAATTTAATATATATATTTAATATATATGAGTAACATATTATTTACATATATTTCAATTTATTTATTTTAATTTTTTAGTTTATATTTCCACATTTAATTCACAGTTTGATTCTATTTATAATGTTCAACACTATGAAGCTTCATTAGAACAAACCTCCCACGATTGTTGAACATAATCACAAAAACATCCACCCATCATCTCTACACCTTCATCCTCACCAGGGTCATGGGGGGCGGAGTCTATCCCAGCTGACTCAGGGTGAAGGCAGGTTCACCTGGACAGGTAACCAGCCTATCACAGGGCTACACTTAGAGACAGACAACCAAGCACACTCACATTCACACCTACGGACAATTTACAATCACCAATTAACCTCAGCATGTTTCTGGACTGTGGGAGGAAGCCGGAGAACCCGGAGAGAACCCACGCTGCACGGGGAGAACATGGAGACTCCACGCAGGAAGATCCCGGGTGTCCTCACCGGGACGGGAACCGGCGACCTTCTAGCTAACGATGCTAACGATGCTAACCACTGAGACACCTGCAGCCCATGGTGGTGATTATTTAGATTCTATTTGTTAATTATCTTCTACAACAATCAAACTAATGAAGCAAAACAGCAGCAACATAATCAACGATCAAATCCAGAAGCTTCTAATCAGAACAACACGATGATGCTGATTTCATGAAGACTTTATTGACGTATTTATGTGACACGCTTCACGTTGTGCTTCAGAGGCAGAACAATAAAACATAAATATAATAAATACATTTCACACCTCGGATCAAAGAACACGCAGAATAAACGACGGCGATGAAAACGTGACTTTAAAGGAGATCTGAGAGAAGAATTAGCAGCTGAAGCTCCTCAGACGGAAGAACCTCAAAGAAAAACACGATTCAGTCAGAAACTCTTCAGTCTCATCATGGAACTCATAAACGTCAGTTTCTGTTCAGTCTTTGGTTATTTGAAAACACAAACACTTTGGGTTTAATCAGCTCTGTGACGTTAGAAACACGTTTTGATTCTGTTTCAGGGCCTCTGACTGATAAACATGGTGGACACACACTGATTCGTCCGTTTAAAGTTCAGTCAAACAGTTTTATCTGAAACATCCAAAGGTTTCCTCAAATAAAAACAGGAAGTCGACACTTTACGTAGTTTATTCAACGGACAAATAACAGGTTTATGTGTTCAGAACCACCCAGCAGCCCGGTTCTGGTCCGTAGATCTTCTGTTAAGGCCACTTAGAAGCTGCTTCATGAACATGAACCGGATTTGAGACTAAACTGGACTCTCAGCCGGAGAAACCACAACAGAAGGTCATTAAATGTGAATCTGTTCAGAAACGAGAGAAAAAAAAAGGTTCAGAAGTTGCCTGAGATGTGTCACAGTTTCCAGTTTTGTTCAGCGAGCCGGTGATCCAGTGGTAGACGTCAGACAGGACAGCTCAGATGAGTTAGTGGTGAAGGACGGGATTAATATGAAGAGCTAGAGGCCAGACGAAGCTCAGAGGGAGCAGCAGGATGGAGCTGGAGGACGAACGTCACCAACACGCCTGGATGTCAGAAAATCAACACAAACCTTCAACTCATAAAAAAAATCTGATGAATGCAGCAGGAGGAAGGAAAACGTGTGGCTGGATTAACCCTCTGAACCAGGAAATGTCCCGTCAAAGTAAAACTAAAACACTCATCGAAGCCAGAAAATGCAAAACCTGAAGAACTCCAGGTTTTTTTTTTTTTGAAGGTCCTCAAACGAATCATGTGATTAAAGCATTCAATCAGTCTGAGTTCATCAGAATCACTTCACGTTTCTCCTTCAAGACAAACTGACGTGTTGGACTGAGTGTGGCCGTGTTCACGCTGAGGTGGACCTGGACTGACTGAGTTCTGAAACGTGTGAAGCTTCTGTGGTTCAGAGGGTTAAATGACGTCACTCTGCTCACCAGCTCCATGAATCTCTGGTTCTGCTGCTTCCTGCAGGACGAGATCACTGAGAGGAGCACGGACCTGAACCAGCAAGTCGCCGCCTCTCAGACTGATCAATACGTCCACCAGAGTCTGATCAGTACCCCGATCCGGCCTCACGCACACTTGGCGGTGGGCAGGCAGAAGGCCATGGTGGACGGGGGCACCAGGATGTCGGTGAAGATGGGCCGGTACCCGGCCGGCAGCGGGGGGGCGCTCTGCTCCAGCAGGTCCAGCACCGAGCCCCGGACGTCCCTGGAGACGTCTCCCCGGATGTCGAGCAGGACGGAGACGTGCTCGTCGCTGAGAGACACGAGAGTAATAATATTATTATTATTATATATATTAATATTATTAAGACTGGATCTGATCCCAACGTCTGCAGGTCAAACGGAGCACTTTCACCTCATATATATATATACATGTATATAATATCATTATTATCTGATTTACTTTATTCTCTTTTTGCACTGTTTGACTATTTGATTTACTTGTTTCTGCTATTTCTATCTCTCTCTCTCTCTCCATATATATATATACATATATATGTATATGCATACATTCATATAATGTTTATGTCTTGTGTGTTTTATTCTTTGTTCCTATTTGTCTTATTATTACTGTTTTTGTTTTTGCACAAAGCATCTCACTGCGTTACACCAGGTATAACTGACCACTAAAGGCCTTGAATCCTTGAACTTCAGGCTGCTGCTCGTGCTCAGTTCTTCTACATCAGCGTCTCATTTCATCACTGTTTGATTTCATATTGTTTCTACGTCTGTTTTCATCCTACGGCGTCGCTTCAGGGCTGCTTTTAGTTCAAATCATCACGATTTAATTTCATGTTTTATTCATTTTATTTGATCAGAATCTTTAAGAGGCGTCGTATTTCAGTGCAAAGATAAAAACCCAAAGGTTCATAAAAATAGAGACGCACATGACCACCAAAAAATAGATATAAACACAAACGTACGATTAACAGCGAAATAGATCAAATAATAAATTAAAAAACGTCCCTTTTTGTGGATTTTTATTTCAGAAAGTTGTTTTTATAAAGTGTCATATCACTTTAATGCAGCTTTTTAAATTTAATTTCACATTACATTTTATTTTATCAGGTTCAGAAATCAACAAATACGACGTGTGAAGATAAAAATCCAAATAAAAATAGAGATGCACAAAAAGCAAAGGTGCAACTAAAGACAGAAATTCACAATTAGCAGCAAAATTTAAAAAATAAAAGAATAAAAATGAATGAGAAAATTAATCAGTAATGTCCCTTTCATGTGGATTTTTATTTACTAAGGTTGCCTTTTTAATTTCATGTCACTTTAAAGCAGCTTTTACTTTATTTCATTACTATTTAAATTCATTTTATTTGAATTTTTCTTACTATTAAGTCATTTCTTTATTTCATAATTTCATTTTTTAAATAAAAATGTCTTCGTGGCTTTTTTAATATCCACATTTATTTCCTGATCTCAGACTTTTTTTGGATATTTTTTTCTTTAATGTCATTTTTTTATTATCTTATGATTCATTTCATAGAGTGAAGGATTTAAATCTTTTTTTTTTTATCCCGTAACAGACTTGATTTATTAATAACGTCCCTTTTTTATCTTCTTTTTGTTTTATAACAGCACTTCTTTTTATTTCATTTGATAATGTCAGTTATGTTTCACATCATTAATGATCACATGATGTGGTTTTCAGCGTTTATTTAATGTTTGTTCTGGACGGCGTCACAACATTCATACACACATTAAACACATTTAATCCTTTTTGCTCTTCAACGCTCTTCTACTCTATTTATTATTCATGTTCTGTTTATTCCAGACCAGGAAACGTCTCGTCCTGATGCGTCACACCTGAGCGCCGTACCTGATGTCGGGGTATTTGGCGGCCAGTCCGGACACCTCCAGCGTCAGCATGTGGGGGTCTTTGAGTCGGATGAAGTCGGCGATGACGGGCAGCAGAGCCACAGGGTTGACCTCCGGCACCGAACCCTCGGCTTCCTGTCGGAGCGTAAAGCAGACGGAGGTCAGTGACGCCGTGGGTTTGGAGGGAAACGTGGAAATAAGTCGTCAGCGGACACGAAGACGTTCTGAAATACTAAAATACAGAATTATAGTCCAACAGCAGGACAACAGGACCCATAAATAATGTCCCGTATGGAGCTCCTGACTGTGGAGCAGTGAGAGTCTAAAACTACAAAAATAGTTCAATAAGAGTGGAAATAAAAAGAAGAATAAATAAAATAAAAATAAATAATGTGGCAATATTAA
>NW_007578998.1:17676-21004 GCF_000690725.1 Stegastes partitus
TTTTTTTTTCATTTTTATGTTATTTTATTCATTATTTCATGATGAGTTATTTATTATGACCTCTTTGCGGCTCCACGGTCATAAACTAGAAGAAACTCTGACTGTAAATCTGCAGAGAAACACCAGGAGGAGTGCTTTTATTGAAAGCAGCTTCGGTCTCGTGCTGCGTCCTCACCAGACCGTGGAAGACTTCTCGCAGCAGCTGGTCGTCCTGCAGCATCCGCTGAGCCAGCTGCTTCCTCTCGTCGGCGCCACGACACACGAACCTCTTCTGCATCAGCGCTCGGACGTATTCGACCACCGTGAGCCACTGAGCCTCCTCCTGCAGACGCTGCAGAGCACACAACACCTGAGTTAAGGTGGGAGGCAGGTCCAGAGCGCTGAGGTGGAGGTCTCAGACCCAGACCTGGACCTGGCGTGGTGGAGCCAGCCTGCACACGGAGCCGGTTACCTGGCGACACGGCGGTCGGACTCGGCCGTACAGCTCCAGGTGATGCTCCAGGACCCGACAGAGTTTGGGGGTGGGGTCTCCCTGGACCAGCCAGGGTCGGGTCAGCAGGCCGGGCAGGAAGGGCTGGAGGTCCGTCAGGAGCTGGTCCATGACCAGGCGGCAGGCCCGGCGCACCGCCCGGTCCAGAGCCGCCAGGGGGTTGGGAGGAGTTCTGGAGAAGCGACCCGCCGACCGCGACGACTGCTGCTGCTGCAGAGACTCTGTGGACTTCCTGAACACGACACACAGACGCTGAGCTTCTGGAGAGATGCTGAAGTTAAACAATGAAGAACGTGGTGCTGTGAAGCCTGAAGCACTCCAGAACCTTACTTGAGGATGATGCAGTTGCTGATGGAGGCCAGCAGGTAGTGGAGGTAGAACTTGCTCTTGCTGCTGCTCGGATCCCTGCGATGCTCCTTCCCGAACTCAACCAGAGCCTCCCGAAACCTGGAGGCCCAAGCGAGAAGATCCTCATTTACTGAGATGAACATGCACAAAGAGAAGGATCAGGGCCGGGTTTGGGCTCAGTGGAGGTAAAACCAGCCAGTATGGGGTTGGTTCTGGGATTCACCAGATTAACGTTGGTAACGTTGAAGTGTAAGGCTCCAACAGAAATCCTACCTATCACAACATCTGCTCGCTCTGTGTTGGAGGCCAGACGAGCTGCTAGCAGGAGCTAAGCTAACGTGATGATGTAGATAGAAACAGAACAAACATCTGGACTTCTGGATGTTTCAGGATGTTAAAGAGCTGGACTTGGTGAGTCTGCAGACTTTTCACATGCACAGTAAACTTCAGGCTGATATCTAGAAGAACTGAACATTTCAAGGGTCTGATTGCAAGAAAAGTGGAGTTGTTATGATTCAGCTGCAGGAAACTGTAACTCTGATCTGATCTGACAAATACGTAAAGCTGGACAGCGTAATAAAAGCTCCACATACGGGAACCGACGAGTGAACGTGAAGTGAACTCTTGAAATGTCTCGAAAAATCGTAAAAAAGCAAATGCATAGTGTTGCCAGAGGGGGGCGCTGTAGGCTACATGGGTGCAATAAACAGAGTAGAAGAAGACTAAACCAGCTGTTTGCTGAATTCTAAATAAACCTTGAAGCAGAAACAAACTTCGTCCACCCATGAGAGGAAAATTGGAGAAAACTGTAGAAATAGTATTTGGTTGATAGAGTTTAAATTATTCTTTCTTGTCAGCTGATGTCGGCCATTTTAATGCCGTCTGGAGCCTCTCTCTCTTTTTTTTAAAATTGCTGTTTCCATCAACTTTTACGTCAAAATTCACATAAAAATACAGAATGTGGACACAGGGCCACTTAAAAGGGGAGAATAAGAATAAGATGGGATCCACGATAGAGCCTTGAGGAACTCCACAGCTGACGAAGCAGCTCCAACATCTACAAAAACTCAAACGCAGCTTTGACTGAGTGACTTTTTCTGTGAGGAAATGGAGATGAACAGAACACAGGTAGACCAACACTCACCTGTTCAGGAGGTTTTCCATCTCGTACAGTCCCATCTGGATGGTCTGATCTCTGAGAGAAGCTCCGATCATCAGCGCCACCCGGGCGTTCTCCTCCAGCATCTAGCACAGAAACGGTCACTTCACGCTAACACATCCTCCAGCTGAGCTATCAGGCTAAAACTGCTTTCATTTGTTATTTGTTTTCAACAGATATCAAGATTTTCCCTTCAAAAGGTTTCAAAGAAATCAAATCAAATGTCCTGAAAAGTGGATTTTGCAGCTCTGAAGCTAATTTTAGGAAACACGTCAGTCTGTTTTTAATGCAGCACCACATGACATGAAGACGGTTAAACTGCTCTCAATCTTGTTTGTTTTTTTTTTTTGGTTTATTTGTTCTTTAATTTATCAGTTAGTTTGTTTTTTTGACACTGTGAAGACAGAACTAGATGAGCTTCTGCTTCTCAAACTAGATAAAGTTGGCATTCGTGTGCATTATTATGTTTATATCAGATCTTTTATTGAGTATTGTTCCTGAATTCCCAGCAATGCTTCTGTTTTACATTAATGTAGTTTGAGATGAACTGAACTAAAACTAAACACTTTAATGTGACAAAACTAAGTCATTTCAACCCACAACAATAAAAATGTGGTTTGAACTGAGTGAACTGAGATTAGTGGAGATATTCACTTGGAAATTATAGAAATAAAAATATCCGTATTATTCTTCATTCTGATGATAAATGATAGATTTTTATTTTAATTTCTGTCAATAGATAAATAAATCAGCAGAAGCTATGGACATGATGACGACTTTTTCTTGAGGTTTCTGGGATATTCAGGTAAAAAAAGTCCTGTGAAACGAAGCAGTAACAAGAATCTCTGACACAGAAGGTCTATTTAAATAAATTCAGAACTCAAAGAGGATTTGGAGCAAATCTGTAGGATTTCTCAAACACATGTATCTACATATATCTATCTGCATGTGTCTGAACCTGTGTGATGATGGTGGGCAGGCTGGTCTGGTAGAAGCCCTCGTGGTCGGTGTCCGGCTCCTGGTCTCGCTGCCAGTCCTGCAGCTCCACCTGCAGAGCTTTATGCATCCACTCAGACACACTTTTCTGCAGCAGCAGCAACACAAACATTTCACAGGTTTTCTCCACAGTTTCAACGTTTACACGCAGAAATATCGTGAAACCTTCTAACTTCGGCTACACAACCTGTGTGATCTCAGAAAGTCGACTTACCCGGACGCTCTGCACGTATTTGTTCTGCAGCTGCTCCAGTCCTTCAGTGGAGATCAGAGGTCCCAGATCCTCCTTCTCCATCTCAGCCACCAGCTCTGGGTGGCCCATCATGTCCGGGCTG
>NW_007578998.1:21504-32882 GCF_000690725.1 Stegastes partitus
GCAACGTAACAGCAGCGTCAGAACAACGTTACAGCAACGTTACAGCAACATCAGCCTAAAAAATGTCCAGTTTGAAAAGTGGAGCCAGAGGACGATGTTTCCTTCACAGATTGATTCATTTTAATGGATTTTAAAGGAAAGAACAAATAAAACTGCAGCTTTTAGTTCTAATTAGAATGTTTGACAACAGTTTCATCACAAATGGCGGCTGAGCTTCGTTTGATGGTCACTAAAGGGAAAAGGTGGAAAGTATCAGAGAGCAGATTAAAGCTTTAAAGCTGCCGGCTGCACTCAGAGAGAAGCTGAAGTGAGTGTTCTGGAGACTGAAAGTGAAAACGGCCGGTCTGGAGGTGTGGCTTTGCTCTGAAGAGGCTTATTTATGGTCCAGACGGTGGTGAAGCTCACCTGTTGTAGATGTGCAGCACCCAGTTGAGCACAGCAAAGATTTCGCCGCTCTCCAGGTCCCAGCTGCTCACCTGCAGCACAGACATCATGCAGACGTGCGTTACAAGGCAGCTATAGGCTCAGAAAGTCAGCCAGAGTCACGACACACGGACAAACTCCAGCATGTAGGAGGTGACGCTCCGGCTGCATGGACACAAGGGTCGCTCAGAGAAGATTAGCAGATGAAATACTGGAGAAATAAAAGGTCGTCAGCTGCATTTAAACGAGGTTTCCACCTTCATTAAGGATGAAAGTCCACGTGCTGACTGGAGTGTGATTCTTAATGTAAATGTCACACAAACAGTTTGAAAGCACAGAAATAAAGACCCTTAAAGACACTCATATTCTCTTAGATTGAAGCGGAAATGAAGAGAAAAAACACAACTTTAAGGGCAAAAAACATGAATATTCTCCCAGATTAACGTGGAAAATGTTTAAGACAAAAACTCAAATTTAAAAAACGAGATTCAAGCTGAAAATGTGAAGTTAAAAACTAATATAAGAGTAGAAATCATGAATATTAACACATTAAAATGAGACATTTATATAAAAAACTTAAGTACAAAAATTGTATATTTTCTGACACTGAAATGGAAAATAGTAGTAAAATAAAAAATGTGAATATTCTCTAAGATTAAAGTCAAAAGTTCACGAGAAAACCCCACAAATTTATGAGCACAAATCAATAATATTCTCTGTGATTAAAGCGGAAAAATTAAGAGAAAAAAGTCAAATTTAAGGGCAAAAATATTCTCTGAGATTTAAAGTAAAATCTCATAAATGTAAAAACAAAAACTGAATATTTACTGAGACCAAAGTGAAACATTTATGAGAAAAATGCACAAATCTATGAGAACATCCACTGAAATGAATCAATTTAAGGTAAAAACTCATAAATTCATTAATATTCTCTGAGATTAACGAGATAAACTCAGAACAGTTTTACGAGGAAACAGCAGAACATCAGGACGTTTCTGCCTTTAAACTACGTTCTGTTGTTGCTCCCTTCAGTTAGAACACTTTTGTTTTTGCCGCTGACACAACGGAGACAGATGATCGGCTTTACCTGCGCCAGGTGAGCGTGCAGGCAGCGGTGACTGGCCCTCAGGTAGGCCGCCGTCAGCTGGTAGTGCGCCGGGACGCAGTGCTCCAGCAGGTGGCGCACGGTGGCCAGGTCGGCCATGATGCCGTGCTGCAGCGCCGACAGATGGCCCGCCAGGCCCGGGCCTCGGGTGTGCAGGTAGGACACGCTGCGGAACCGGGCCGACACCGCCTCCTCTAGTACCTGGACAGGAGGAAGCACTGCAGGAGTGAGACGGAGTTCTGTTGACTGCAGAGAACGATTCTGAGGCCGGACGGGGTCCACTGGATGGAACAGAACCAGTTTATGAGGTCAGACGTCCCTCTGGGGTGGACCGGCCTCAGTCTGACGGGTTTATGTGAACAACACCTGACACAGTGGAGCCGCAGTTTATGGAAGGACCCAGAAGACCTGATCAGAACCGATCAGAACCGACCAGAAGACCTGACAGCGAGCACTCCAGCTGTGTCCTCGTAGATTTATCTCTTTCATCTGAACATTCAGGATTTCTGCCTTAAATCTGTCTTTTTCTCCTGAACGTTCAGCTTCCTGTCAGAGAATCTTCTTTCCTTTTGCTCCTTGGTTCTCATTTAAACTCGGAGGATTCATGTTCGGTTTCTGGTTTTTGTTTTTAAATTTTAACTTCACTCTCAGACCAGATTATTTTTTCATCTTAAATTTGTGAGTTTTTCTCACAAATGTTCAAGTTTTTTTAATTTAATCTTAATAAATGTTAAAGATTGTTGCCTCAGATTCAGGTTTGCATCGTTCTAAATGTTTAGTCTGAAGGTCTCGACTTCAACCTGCTGTCACACAAACATCTTCAGAACGTCATATTTTCTGCTACAGAGGAGAAGCTGAGACGGTTGAGCAGAAACCGCTCCAGAAATGTGTTGATCAGTTGGTTCTGTTCCATCCCTGTGATCTGTTGGCTCTGAGTGTCTGAACCGGGCTTTGTGTCGGCGGTTCTGACCTGGAAGAAGCTCGCCCTCCAGCAGCGCGGCCGTCCAGGAGGCAGCGGCCGGCCGGCGGCTCCTCCTCGGTCCTGCTGCAGGGCTCGGTCCAGAGCCTCCTCCCGCTCCACGATCCTCACGGCCGACACGAACGGCGTCGGGTTCTGCCGGGCCAAAGCCAGAGCGCTGCTCACCACGGCCCACAGCTCCTTGGCTGCAGGGACGAGATGATCCGGGTCACTGAGGAACCTCTCAGAGGTTTACATTCTCATAAATGTTCCAGTTTTACTGCAGAGTTCAGTCACTTAGCTGATGGTAGATTTGTGTTTTTTTTACTTTAATCTCAGTAAACATTCATATTTTTCTCATAATTTTGTATATTTCAACAATATTTGTATCTTTTGCTCCTAAATTTGTGAATTTTTATTTTAGACCTTTTTCACATTAATCTCAGAGAACATTCATGTTTTTTTTGCTTTAATGACTTTTTTTTAGCTCCATTTTTCTATTTTGTTCTCAGGAATATTTAAGTTCTTCTGCTGATAAATTTTTTTGTTCTTAGAATTTTTCCCTTTAATCTCAGTAAACATTCACAGTTCTTGTTCTTCATTTTGTCAGGTTTTACGTCAACCTTCCACTTTAATCTGTAATATTTACGGTTCTTTTGGTTTCAAGTGTGTGAGTTTTTCTCATCAGGTTTCCAATTTAAAATCAGTTATTTGCTCTTAAATTTTCCACTTCAATCTCTGACAGCATTTTTTTTCTCTTATATTTGTGAGTTTTCTCATAAATGTTCCGCTTCAGCCTCAGTAAAAATTCATGACTTTTGCTCATAAATATGAGTTTTTACTTCAGATTTTTATGAATATTTGTGTTTTTTTGCTCCTGAATTTGTGAATTTTTATTTTAGACATTTTTCTTATCAATCTACGTGAATATTCGTGTTGTTTTGCTCCTTAATGACTCTTTTGTGCTTAATTTTTCTATTTTATTCTCAGGAGTATTCATGTTTTTCTGCTATTAAATTAGTTTTTTGTTTTTTTTCTTAGATTAAAAAAAAAAAAATTAATCTCAGTAAATATCTAAAAGTTTTTATTTCAGATTTTCCACTTCAGTCTGGGAGAACATTCATGACCCAGTTCTACCGTCATTAATCCTAAAAGCAGATAAACCGTCTCCGGTGTTTAACTCTGACCAGCCAGCCTCAGACGTCCTGTCCTCGCCCCTGAACTCACCCAGAGCCTCCACCAGCTGCCCCACTCCAGAGAAGTACTGGTCCACCAGCTGCCGGTCCTCTGGGCTCAGCGAGCTTCCTGCCGACCCGGCGGCTCCGTGGAGCTGCCACAGGATGTCGTCCTGCCAGCGCTCCAGGTCCATGAGGCGGGCGTGGGCCTCCAGGAGCCGCCGGGACTCCACCAGACGCTCCGTCTCCAGAACCATGCCGCGGACTGCAGAGGAGGAAGCAGGCCGGAGAAGTCTTATTACTGAACCGTCAGCTGTTTGTACCGCGGCTTGTTGCTGCTGCTGTTAGGGAGAGAAGCTTCCTACAACGGTGGAGTTCAGCTTTCAGCTCTAAACACAGAGAACGTGGTTAATGTCACCGTGAACCACGGAGCTGCTGCCACCTCCTTCAGGAAGAAAACTCTCTCTGCATCTGTGACTGACAGACTGTACGGTGGTCCTCAGATGTGTTCACAGCCTCCCACTAAACAAGGAAAACAACAGCGTCAGTCACTGAAATGAGTTGAAAGTGAAACTCACCAGAGTAGAGTCGTGGCAGGTTGCTGACGGCGGCCACCAGCTGCCGGTGCTGGACCGACACCTCCCTCAGCCTCTCCAGAGATTTCACTCCCTCCGAGTTCCGGTCCGACTCCAGCCCGGCTTTCTTCAGGGCCTGGGACACCTGGCTGAGCTCGACCCGGGCCTCGCGGAGCTGCTCCAGGCCCCAGCCGACGCCCTCCAGGTAGGACTGCACCATGGACTGGAGACACAGGAGGGTTCATGAAGCACCGACTCACAGCAGCTCGGAGGCCTCGTTAGCAGTGTTCAGTGGGTTTGCTCGCTGTCCTGTGCTTCTAGAGGTCACGGCCATTTTCAGCCACTTCCTGTCTTATTTTGAAATTGCAAATTTGTGCATAATAAATAAATAATTACACTAATTTTCAACCAGAAGCTGAAACTAACCCTAACTTTGTGACTGTCCTTAGAAGTGATTATGTGTGGTTCCATCAGAGACATTTAACCCAACCCCCCCCATCCATCCATCATCTCTACACCTTCATCCTCACTATGGGGGGCGGAGCCTATCCCAGCTGCCTCAGGGTGAAGGCAGGTTCACCTGGACAGGTAACCAGTCTATCACAGGGCTACACTTAGAGACAGACAACCAAGCACACTCACATTCACACCTACGGACAATTTACAATCACCAATTAACCTCAGCATGTTTCTGGACTGTGGGAGGAAGCCGGAGAACCCGGAGAGAACCCACGCTGCACGGGGAGAACATGGAGACTCCACACAGAAAGATCCCGGGTGTCCTCACCGGGACGCCAACCGGCGACCTTCTAGCTGTGATGCTAACGATGCTAACCACTGACCCCCTCTTCTTTAAAATCACATCTCTTGTAAAAATTCACCAGAAATCGATCAGATTCGGTATAAAACTAAAAACTTTGCGCTCCTCGATGCAGCTGACGAACCACGAGTGATTCAGGTGTGAAGAACAGTCGTGGGACAGAAACGTTTTTTTCTGACCAGCCACCATCTCACATGAAAGTTTACCCAGAATGCACTTTGCAGAGTTTCCTCTGGTGACTGATCAGAACCACATTTCTGTAGTTTTGTTGAATTCCTTCTTTATTCATCCATCAGCTGCCTTTCGTCTGTTCACTGGGTCAGAAACGGACCCTAACATAGAACCTAACTGAACCAAAGAGTCGTCACCTTGAGCCTGGTGTGGATGGAGGCCGTCCTCTGGCTCTCCCTCTTCCGGTACTGGCTCAGCCTCTCCAGGTGCTCGGGCCGACAGAAAACGCCCGACGCCCACTTCAGGGCGGCGCCTCGGGCCAGACGCTCGGCCCGCTCCACCTCCGGCCAAACCTCCGCCGCCGGCGCTGGACCTGAGGAGATAAACGGAGCCAGCAGGAGGCAGGAGGTCACTGTGAGGAGCAGCTCTGAGGCTCTTTAACGGTCAGAAACATACACGGATCTCTGACCGAACCGCTGTTGCTTTGTGGGTAATGTAGGCGTCATGTTTTAACACTGGATGCAAACGATGACGTCTCCAGTTCTCCTGAATCAACGTGCAGAATTTTTAAAGCTCTGATGTGCAGATTTTATCTGAGCAGACTGCAGCATCTTTAAAACACTTCTGCTGGTTCATGTAACAAAGTCTGGCTTTAAACTGAAGAATTAAAGACAACAGCGGTTCTGGGAAACTTAAAATGAGACCTGTGATGTTAAATGACAGTGAAAGCTTAAAGACATCAATTAAGCTGAACTAAACCTCAGTAAAAAACAATCACAGCTGAAGTTTGTCAGGTTTTCTGTATGTGAATAAGTTGGATATTTACAGTGTAGACGGTTGGACTTATCAAATGCAGGAAGATGCCCGAGCTTTTCAAAATAAGGTGCCCCTAACTAACTGCCTCGCTGTGATTGATCTTGGTTCCTGCTGTGAAAAACTCTGTTATGTTCATTTTTTTCCACCTGGTTTGTCTTTTTTGTTTTGGCGAACAGAAGACTTTTATTTTGAAGCAGCAGCAGAGTTATCCTCAGCTTTCCCTTAAACCTGATTAGGACGCGATGAAACACGGAACACAACTTAAAGTGGAAACCAGCCGAGGAGCTTCATCATATTAGATGACAAATTGGATTTTGGAGGAATGTGTTGTGCGACCGGCCCCCAGACGCTGTGATTATCCCAACGCTCCACCAAATTAACTCCAACTCCGTCACCAGAGTCATTACTTCTGTCGCCACAGCGGCTCCGTATTCTGTCAGCAGTGATTCATGCTCCTCCTTTAAATCTGCTTTCATTGTGCAAACTCAACATAAAGTGCATTCGGATTTTTCTGCAGCTTCCACTAAGTTTTTATGAAATTTCACGGCTCGGTGTTGTTCAGTCCAGATCAAAATCATAGAGAATGTATAAGAAACCTGATAAAGTGACCAGATCCTGAGCTCATAATTACTGCAAACACGACATCACCATGACGAGATAATTGGACGGGAATTTGTCCACAGCAGAGTTTGAGCCACTTTTGGTTAATTTGGTGGAAAAATGTGATTTGGGAGGCTTGTGAAAGTCCAGACCATGAGGGGAAAAGCTGGAGGTTAAACTGTAAAGGAGGAAAAGCAGGAAGCAGCTTTAGCGCTGAAGATGGAGCTGAAGCTCAGTCAGATCGGATTCGGTTTGATTTACACTCTGAAACTATAACATTCTCTGAAACCTGCTGCAAATAAACCTTCATCTCACCTCCTTAAAAATCCTGAATAAAAACAAAAGTCAAGATGCTGCAGAACCCGAGAATCATCAGCGTTTAGCTAACAGCTAATGGTGCACAGCTAACGGCTAACAGCTAAAAGTGCAAAGCTAACGGCTAACAGCTAACGACTAACAGCTAAAAGTGCACAGCTAACGGCTAACAGCTAATGGTGCACAGCTAACGGCTAACAGCTCACGACTAACAGCTAAAAGTGCACAGCTAACGGCTAAAAGCTAAAAGTGCAAAGCTAACGGCTAACAGCTCACGACTAACAGCTAATGGTGCACAGCTAACGGCTAACAGCTAATGGTGCACAGCTAACGGCTAACGAGCTAATTCTGCATATTCACGTTTATTCAGTGAATACATGCCAACATCATACTTATGTAAAAGGGACAGTGCACATTAATGAACAAATGTAAAACGTACATAGCCATTAGCATCAATGCTAATTAGCATTGCTGCCCCTTGGTGGGTCACAGACTGAGTTTTTATTGTTATTGTCTTTTAAAAACATGCTGACTGTCCAAAGTAACCCAGCGAGGCTAACAGACCTTCTCGTGTTGTTTAAATTACCCCTGAGTGATGAACACATGAGAGATTAAAGCCCGACAGACGTCTAATAATCCTGCTTTGCTGTAACTGAGGAGGCGACCCGACGGCGCTCAGAGACACTTAGATTTAACTGAGATGATGAATATTTGTGTTGCACAGTCCGGATGCCAAAACGCTTCAGTGGGTTTTAATCTGATGTTTAAAAATGAATCATATTATTAATCATGTCTTTATATACTTATACTGATCGATTTATTATGTAAATTTGACGCAGCTCGCCCAGTAAACTAGTGCTGAATTTAAAAAAAAGGAAAATAAATCAGCTTAATGTTGTTTTTCTTGCAGATTGTGATTATTTAGGTCGTGCTACACCGCTAGCTTTCACACCTGTGCTTGGTTACAGCTTGTTGCTAAGCCTTGGGCTGCGTGATGTAGAGGTGAGAATAAACATCTAAAATTCAAGAACCCAAAACAGGTGGAGCCTCCTTCTGCTGGAGCTTTTAGGATTAAATCAGGTGACAGGTGACGGTGGACAACCACAGCTGCTCATTAAAACACAGTAAAGCAGAATGAGGTGTCATAATTGGAAGGAAATTCAAAACCTGCTGAGATTAGATCGTCTAATCTGTGTACTGGTTCACTTTCTCTAATGTATGATTGTTAATTCTGGACGTGAGAGTCTGTGTAAACATCTATTCTTTGTATTTTAACCTGTATTTTAGTAATGGCTGAAAAATGTGTTCTTTGCTTACTGTCATGCTCACAGGAGGCCCAGAGGCTCTGCTCTCATCGGCCCTTTATGAATAAAAACGACCAGATGAAGCTTCACGTTCCTGCCTCTACCACCTGCATTCAGCCGTTTGCTCAGCTGGATTCTCTGCACAGCTCCAGCGTTTCTGTGTTTCTACAGCTCTGTTGTGAGCAGGTAAGCAGGAAACCGTCGGTCACCGTGAGTCAGCAGCATCGCGGCCACATGACGCCGCCTCCGCCTGCATCGGGCGTCTTAATTGGACTTAAGTGAATAATGTGCAGGCCGGTGACTCAGCGGGGAGCGATGTGCTGGTCGGCAGGACGTCGGGGTTTGAGGCGCAGAGGAGATTATGATGAGAATGAAAGTTCAGCCTGTTGGTGGAGGATCTGCTCAGCCACACAAACAGGACCGGTTCTGTTCAGCAGCAGCAGGTCATGAGACCCACTGGGTCTGAGACGATAAAGTGTCCTGAACCCAAACAGCACTCTACTGTTCCTATCTGCATCTCGTCATTTGTCAACGGAAACGAGCGATCCTGCTGTAATCTGATTACATCTCGTGTCTTATTGAACTAGTAAATATTAAACCGTTGATCCTGATTCTCTGCTCACATAAAATAAAGATGAACAGTCTGATGGCTGCTGGAAAAACAGCAGACACCTGCATCTAAATCTATCGACAAGCTAACGAGCTAAAGCTGCAACCGAAGCTCGTTAACGCTACTGATCGATCAACCAATCAGGTGTCAGAAAGTAGTCGATGTCTGAAGCTCAGCTATCTGCTAACGAACAACCGCGTGACGATGAAAAGCAGCAGACGGTCACATGCTGACTGAATCCAGCATCAGAATAGTTCTCATTTTTTATCCACCTTCCAGAATGACTGAGGTGTTTTTATGCATCTTCAGGATCTGTCCACGGGAATTTATACTTTTAAAAGCTGCTGAGTTCAGCACAGCGCCCTCTAAAGGCCAGAGAGAGACATTTACAGGGATCATTTTAGCAGTAAATTTAGTGTCTTCTCTTAAAAGAAGTCTCACGTTCCCTCATTAACTTCTGAGTTGCCTTAAAATAAGGTCCGAGTTCCTCTTTTGCAACAACTGACGTGTTTCTTTCCAGTAACGTCGTCAGATATCAGCGTTGAAAAACAAATGAATCCAGCCTCACATCGTCTCTGTAACGTCTGGAGAACGTTTCTCTAAACGCGTCACTGCTGGACCAACACTTGTTCTGTTTTGATGAATCAGGAGGAATCTACAGAGAACAGTGAACGTTCTCCGTTCTCCTACAGCTGATTGATCCGTTAATGCGCCTCTTACTTACCACATTAAACATCCCAGAAATCTGCTGAAAGTGATTCGTCTAAATGGTAAAAAAAACTCTCAGATGATTAAAAAGCAGCAAGTTTTCACATCTGAGCAGCTAAGACCAGCCTGAAACACTAAAATATAAAAATAAATGTTTTTATTGCCAGTAGATCCATTTGTTTTGAAGTCAGGACCTCTGAGCCTCTGAAGCCTCTTAAACGTGACCTACGTGGACGTTGGGACGCTGCTCCGGCCTCCACAACAGCAACACTCAGATGTCTTCGCTCTTTTTGGGGCAGGAACTGCTTCAGATGTTGAACGTCTGCTGCTGTCTTCGGGGAGCAGCGGCTGAGAAAGTCCCACCACGAGGTCCTTTAGGCCGCTGCAGGGGAGCTTTCAGTTACACAACCTGAGCTTCATGTTGGGATTGTTCCAAAATCTGCTTCTTTAAAGGGTCACATGACAGGAAGTTGCACACGTGAGCTCAACTTGGTTCTTCGACCGGCGCGATGTGCACTTATTTATGGATTATTGAGTCCAGAATAATGCAAATTATTGCTGGAACAAGGTGGAGTTAAATATGCAACCCAGTCTGAGATGAAGCTCATGAGACAGGATCAAAAGCTCCAGAAAGGCTGCTAAATGGATGCATCTTCTCTGCTTTTGCTTCTGACACCACCAGAGGACTGGTACTGGAGGATCTTTATCATTATAGTTAAAGTCTGCTGCTGTCTCTGGTGAGAAAGTCCCACCATGAGGTCCTTCAGCAGAGCTTTCAGTTACACAACCTGAGCTTCATGTGGGCATATTTCCAAAATCTGCTTCTTTAAGGGGTCACAGTATGGAAATGAGGACATATAACTCCATGGAGCTGCTCCAGTTCACATTTCTGCACATTTTGTCTGAATTCCTGCTGACAAAGAGCATGAGACAGGATCAAAAGCTCCAGAAAGGCTTTTTGCATCTGACACCACCAGAGGACTGGTACTGGAGGACCGGAGGTGTTTATCTGGTCTCAGGGAGGATCCTTCATCAGGCTGAGGGAGGATGAAGCCGCCTGGCAGATGTTCAATATGTAATCGAACGCCACGGATCAATACGTCGCTCTGCACTGAGTCCTCTCATTCATCTCAGTGCAGCAGAGCAGCTCCGTGCAAGAGTTTCTACAAGAAGTGGGTGTCGGCCGTGCAGCTGGTTGTCAACAGGCAAGCCGTGCACGAGAGTGTGTGCACGTGTGTGTGTGTGTGTGTGTGCGTGCGTTACCTTCTGGTTTGTCACCACCATTCTTCTGATCCCCAGCTGACATTGGAGTTCAGGTTTCGGCCGCCCGGCCGCCCGACGAGACTCCTTTTCCCCGCGAGGCCGGCGCTGCTGAGGGCGTCCAGGGAGTCCAGGGGAGAGGAGGGTGAGGAGAGGTGAGACGGAGGTGAGACGGAGGTGAGGAGGAGGAGGAGGAAGAAGAAGAAGAAGAAGAAGAAGAAGAAAGAGTGGAGGAGAGAGGGCACATGTCCATTCTAGTGATCCCTCTTTCCCCTCACATACACTCTCTCTCCTGGACACATCCTCTGCCGAGAGGCCGGCAGGAAAGGGAGGGAAGCTGGAGGGGGGAGGAGGGGAGGGAGGCTAATGCTGGAGGAAGGGGGAGGCAGGGGGAGGGAGGCGTGGTGCGTTCAGGGGCCTCCGGAGAGAATGGAGGAGGCAGAAAATCAGCAACAACATCCAGAGTGACAGCAAGATGCTTGTTTTTACAGCTGGAGCTTCATCAGAGAGACAAACACACACTCTGTCTCCTCCTCCT
>NW_007578998.1:33827-47701 GCF_000690725.1 Stegastes partitus
AAACAACATTAAACCATCTGCTCCCATACATACATGAGACCTCTCATGTCTTTACTTTTAGTCTTGTTGTTCTTTTGTAGATCTTGTCCTCCTTCCTCCTTATGTGTGGCTCAGGTGGTACAGCGGGTCGGTCATGATCAGAAGGTCAGTAGTTCGATTCCACCCTGTAGCCTGTGTCATGGTGGTCGTGTCCTTGGGCAACACACTTCACCACCGGCCTGGTGTGAATGAATGGACTGTTGAGGTGGTGGTCGGAGGGCAGGATGGCAGCCAGGCCTCTGCCAGTCTGCCCCGGGGCAGCTGTGGCTACAACCGGAGCGACCACCACCGGATGAATGTGTGTGGATGAACAACCGACAGTGTGAAGCGTCTTTGAGTTACTCCTCGAGTTAGAAAAGTGCTGTTTAAATCCAATCAATTATTCATTATTATTGTTCATCTGTATGCAGCAGCTGCAACATGAACATTTATATTTATATCCTGCCTTCAGTTACTTGCAGAACTTTCAACCAGTTCTCAGGTGTTACTGATAAAGGTAAAGGCTCCACAGATACAGATACTTAACTACAAGCATTCATTTGGTTTTATACCCAAAGTGGCGCCTCGACCGACTCACAGGTTGTTTCAAAGCTAAGTCCAAGAGAGCAGACGGGTCAGAAGAGCCACGCTATCACTGCTGAGGCCTCATTCAGGGGTTTTAAACGATGACAAACAATGTAGACGCTCCGAAAAAGTCCAAGACGTCCTGGTGTCAGCTCACCGTGTTGATAGCATTAAGCTAATGTAACTCCGCTGACAGCTAGCTGAGTGACAGTCGGCAACATTCAGAGCAAACGCTAACGAGGTTAGCTTGGTTAGCATCTTTTATACAAGCTAACATTAACGGTAGGTGTCGGTCTGAAGGTAGAGCGGCCAAGAAAACATCATACAGATCTATTACATCGTTCTGTGATGTGCAGGTTGGTTACGGTGATAGAAGCATCCGTTTTTACTGTCACACTGTATTTCTTCTTTATTTTACGGCACATCTGTTTTTTCCTGCACATTAACGTGGTTCTTCTACGATTTGCACGTTATATTTCCATAACTGTGACGCGTGAGCTGCTGGACACCCTGGATGATCTAAACGCTGGGTTCTCTGGTCACTTGTGGGTTCTCGGTTGTGTCGAGGAGAACTTTCTTCTTTCTTTCTTTCTTTCTTCTCAACAGAAACAATCATCGGTACCCTGGAGGTGGTTCTGGTTTCTGATCATCCACCAGAGAAAACTTGACAAAGTGCATTCTGGGTAAACGTTCCAGGCTCATGTGTGATGGTGGTTGGTGAGAACACGTTATTAAAGGATGGTAACGCCACGTATTACTGATATTTCACTACCTTTATTAGTTTCCATACTCAAGATCCATCCGAATTCTGTTTATGGAATTTCTCTGTAAGGGATTAATAAAGTATTATTATTATTATTATTATTATTATTATTATTATTATTATTATTAATAAAGAAACGTTCAGAAGCACTAACCTGGACTTTTGTTCTGGCGCTTCCAAAATGTCCCACAGGACCTGAAGGCACCGCGAGGCCGAGGCGAGGGGAGGCGACCAGGAAGCGGTCCAGATGGTGGCATGAGGGGTGAGGGGGGGGGACGGACCCGGTGTTCCTCCTCGGACCCCCTGGGAGCCTCGGAGCGACTCGTAAAGGGAAACCGGTTCCTGGAAGAAACAATGCATAATGCATCAGTCATTAGCTGCAGGCCGTCGAGCAGACGGGCAGCAGCTAATGGAGCCTCCACGTCCAGTCTGAAGGCACCTCCAGATGTTTACGTGCTTCTCAGAACTCCTCTGTTGTTGGTGGTGGTGGTGCAGAACAATATGTGTTGAAATGTTCTGTGTTGTCTCCTCGTACTTGTTCAGTTTGTCTTCATGGACATTTTATCTCTCACTGAAAAGCTTTGTATTCACCTGTCATCTCTTTGTGGTTGTTTTGTCTCTTTGTGGTTGTTTTGCATCTTTGCAGTGATGTTTTGACTTTTTGTAGCCACGCTGTGCCTCTTTGTGGCCTAGTGGAGTCCATGATGTTCGGTGTCTGATTTGAAGGTGTGTCAGACGGTTTAAGTGCTTCTCATAACTTCACGCTTGTTGTTGACGGTGAACAAATGGTGTTGAACGTTCCGGTGGATCCAGCGGCTGTGATCCTCTGCAGCTGTCCAGCAGCTACCGCCGCTGAGGGGAGTTTGTTTATTTGCGGACCGGTCGAGTCCTCTGACCCCGCCGCCCTGTTTACGCCTCCGAGCTTCCCGAAAACTCTTCAAAACACAGCGAGCGGCGTGCCAAGCGTCCCTGTGGCCGGAGCCAGCACAAACAGAGCGCCGGGAACAACCACGGTCCGTCATCTTCAGATTTCCTCACGCGGCGTAGCGCTGCTGCGTGGGCGAGCCGTGCGCTGAATAACAAACCGAAGGAGACAAAATGATGAAAGAGCTGCGAGAAAGGACGAGTGTGGTGCAACTGCATGGACAGATTGTGAAACAACAGGCCTCCACGCTGAAGCAGACACACAACGAACACAGAGCATGCAGCTGCATTGGCTGTTGTGTCGCCTCTTTGTAGCGACTCTGTGACTCTTTGTAGTGACTCTGTGACTCTTCCTGGCGTCTCTTTGTAGCCGGCTAGTGCACTTCCCACATTTCTTCATCGCAGTTTTGTGTTTCGTTGTTGCAATTTTGTATCTTTGTAGCTTTGTAGTGTCTCTTTGTAGTTATTTCCGTGGACATTTTGACCCTCTGTGGCCACTTCATGTCTTTTTGCTGTAATTTTCTGTCTCTCTGTAGCTGTTCTGTGTCTCTTTGTCGTTGTCTTGTCTGTTTGCAGTCAGTTTGTGCATCTTTGTAGCTGTTTTGTGTCTCTTTGTAGCTGTTTGTTGTAGCCACTTTGTCTCTTTGCAGTCACCTTTATCTTTGCAGCTGGTATCTTTGTAGTTGTTTATGTCCATTTAGTGTCTATTTGCAGTCATTCTGTGACTCGTTTCGTGTCTCATCCTGTTTGGAGCCCAACATGCATCTCCATGTTTCCGTCCGTCATCGCTCTGAGGATGTTTTTGTGCGTCTTCATGGTCAGTTGGTGACTCAGTTTGTTTCTATTTGTGGTCGTTTCTGTCTCTTTCTAAGTATTTCGGGTCTCTGACGGTCATTCTGTGACTGATGTTGTATCTCTTCCTGTTTGGAGCCCATTTTTATATCCATGTATTCACTGGTGAGCTCTCTGAGGATGCTCTTGTGACTCTTCCTGTTTTTTTACTTCCATGTTGTTGTGCCCGTGTGGTGATTCTGTCTCTTTGTGGTCATTCAGGTTCTGTTTATGGTCATTTTGTGACTCAGTTTGTGTCTTTTTGTGGTTGTTTGGTGCCGCTTTACATCTCTACTTTCTGTCGTCCTGTAGCATCGATTCATGGACGTTTTATGTCTCCTTGTGTATTGTTTCCTGTTTATAGTCAGTTTGCATCTCTTTGCTTTCATTTTCATGTATTTGTGTCGCTTCGTAGTCGTTTAGTGACTCATTTTGTGTGTCTTTCCCTTTTTAGCCAAACCACGCATCCTCGTACTAATGTATTGTCTCTTTTAGGATGTTTTGCGTCTCTTTGTGGCTTTTCTGCGAGTCCTTTTGTGGCCGTTTCTTTTTGTAGGACCAGAGCCCCTCCTGACCCGGTGGACCTGGACCCAGTAGGCCCGTTGGACCTGGACCCAGTAGGCCCGTGCAGTAATCCATCAATGTGACGTTTTGAACACCAGGGAGTCACATCTTACGTCACAGTTGTTTAGTTTTTCTTCGGTTCCACCCTCGCCTCACGCCCAGGATCTCCAGATAATACAACATAATGAATTAGTGGTGATGTACGCTGATTAAACCTTAAACCGGGTCTGACAACGGTCCAGCTCAGCCCAGTGAGAGCTATGAGCTGTAGGCAGCTGCTTTCTCCGTGATGTTTCGTTATAAATGCAGATAATCCCTGAAAACGCAGCAGCGACGATTTCATTAACGTGCAATTCTGTCGGTTTTAACATCAGTGCAGATTCGGAACCACAGCGGGCCCACGTGTCGGGTTTATGGGCCTCCATGAAATGAGTAGAATATCCTTTATTAGTCCCACATGGGTAGATCTGCACGTCACAGCAGCAATGTGACGGTAAGAAAAGCAAGAAAACACAATTATGAGTTAAAGAGGCGACGTATCCAGACTAAGAACACAAACTTAAGAATATGTGGATGAATGAACGTCTGATTCTCTCAGCTCCAAGTTCATCTGTGTTTTACACAACACCAGAGTTTCAGTCTGGTTTCTTTGGAGGCATGTTTGAGCCGGTGCACCATTAGCGTTAGCGAAGCAGCAACGGCTGGTTGGCCAGAGCTGAGAAGAGGAGCAGAACATTCCAGAAAACTTTCCTCCAGGTGAAAAAGAGACTTTCAAAGGATTACAGTTTGAAAATTACACGACTAAAGACAGCAGTTTGCAGCTTAGATGAAAAAAGTGAGGATGAGCCGATGCTAAAAGACGCTAAAATGCTCCACAGAGCTGAGACCAGCTGTTGGGGGCGGGCCAGCGCTGTGCCGGTTCTGACCGTAAACCGTCCCTGTAGAACCTCTTTCAGGCCGTTTCAGTACGTACTCAAGAGTGGCGCAGAAAAGCTACTGGGCCGGTTTCGACGCTGATTCATTGAAGTCATAGAAGCACATTTGTTCTGCTCTGTAGCATCGCCACCAACAACACAGGAGTCACCGTACAGGTCACATGACAAACGCTCCACTTCATTTACTGACCTGGAGCTTCTCCTTGTTTCAGGGCTGCTCAGAAGCTCCCACCTCAGGCAGTCCTGTTCTCTTCCTGACAGAGGTTGTACAGGGCTAGCAGCCAGATCACCATGAAACGCTGCAGAGGAAAACAGCTGATGGTGACTTCACCTGAGATCGTATCACAGTAATTATAGACGCTGTGAACAGAAGTCGAACAGCAGGTTTATATCAGAAAGGTCAAAAAGCAGGAAAAAGTAAAAACCTCTGACTTTTTATTTCTATATCTCTACTGGGCTGCTTTATGTCCATTTATATTCATTTGTGCCTTTATTTAGTAGTTTTGCACCTTTTTGTTGTTATTCTTTGCACTTGAAATGCATTTTATGTCTGACGTTGAATGTTTTGTGTCTCTTTGTAATTAAAACTACAGAGTCTAAGATCAGAAACTTCTCTCCAGATTAATGAGGTTCACGGAAAAAATGAAATTAAGTGTAAATCGCTGACTTTTTATTTGTATACGGTCCCTTAAACTCCACATGTGCGTCTCTTTAAAGTCATTTTGCGTCTCTGCAGATATTTTTTTGTCTCTTTGTGGTCAATTTGCTTTTCATTTAAGTCTTGTTGTTTCTCAGTGTAGTTGTGTCTCGTTGTAGTCCTGAGTGTGGTTTCAGTCCCTTCATCCCTCCTCCTGACACAATGGACCGACATGACATCCACTCCACTCGTCCTTTCGGTGCTACTGACCAGCCGGCCTCCTCAGCTTCGCCTCCTGCTCGGCTGCCAGCAGGAGCAGCTTCCTCCGCGGCCATGTAGGGACGAGGCTGAGGAACCAGGAAGTTGGTCGGAGTGTATTCCTGTCGGGGAGGCTCCACGTGGACGAGGACAACGAGGCCGCCGACCTCCAGCGTTTCCTCCTCCTCCTCACAGACCCGACAACAGCCTCATCTGCAGCCGTCGATAAGTCACAAAGACGACGACAGCAGATGAACCGAGGAGGATGTGCACGATGAGATGAAGCTCTCCTTCGTGTTTGAGAGATTCTGCAGCTATTGATCCCAGCCGATCGATGCCACCTCCGGAGACTTCATCACAAATCGTCCTGCGATCAGTAACAGCAGAACGTCGTCGTCTCAACGGGAACACGAAGCAGAACAATGGTGTAAATAAGTCATCTTCTTTATCGGTTCAGTGGCTTCATTTGACAACCACATTGTGTTTTTGTTGGTAAGTTTGTCTGACAACGTAAAAACATTTTGGTCTGGACAGAAATATGAAGGATCAACCTACTGATTCTGGATTATTCAATCCAGTATTCAGCTCTCCTCAGATTATCAGTCTCGTGTTTTATTTTCCACTAGTTAGTGATAAAATATGGTAAAGCTTTAAGAAGTGGCCTCAGTGTCCCGCCAACGGTACGATCTGAGTCCAGTCATGAGTAATAACACATGAATTAATCAGGAAAATGTTTGATTTAAATAGTAATTCAGTAAGATTTAAACCTGTTGTGTAAATTTACCACATCAGTCTTATGAAAAGCATCTGTAGTTTCAATGTGCTGTATAACTGATGACTTGAACGGGTATCAACCCCGAAAAGAACACATCGGTCGACCCCCAGGTACAGAAGACTTCTGAGTTCTCTCTCCGTCCTCCACAGAGCTGCAGGACTTTATATGAAATGAGCCACAGTGAGGGATCTATCCACACATCTCCACAGGGCGTCTCTCTGCATTAACTATTGGACTGAAGGTGGACTGCTCCAGCAGAACCCAGCGCTCCCCTCCCCTCCCCTCGCTGTCATCACCTTGAGCTCCGTAACACCCAGCAGCGCCTCCACCCAGAGCAGCTATGGGACGATCAGGAAGTCTAATTCTAGCCCGTTTCCTGCATGACATTCCTGACCTGAGCTGCCTTCCTGCCAGACGCTCTCCGGCTCCCGACGTATAGAACGGCTGCATTCCTTCACATACGGGCCGAGGAAGCGCAGAAGCATTTAAAACCCACGGCGCAAAACGACCAAACTGTCCCTTTAAGCCTCTTGGTGTGTGGAAAACCCTCCCCGATGGGTCCGAGTCGAGCCGGTTTTTGAAGCATTTCCTTTATTGGTACCTTCCATTAAGTGCATAGGATGAGAGTTCACATGGACAACATTCAGAAAAGTGACAGACTGAGAGGTGGAAATACACAGAACAGAACAGAACAGAACAGAACAGAACAGCAGGCAGAACGGACCACGTTCATGGCAGCAGCAGCAGCAGCACTACGCTCCCTCCCAGTTCTCCCAGTCAGGCTGGAGAACACGCCTTCATGTGTGTGAATATATATCAGATTATACATGTGCAGTTACAGCCGTCGAGCACAAGCAGGGCTGCAGCTGATCACAGGCTCTGCTGCTGTAGAAAAGATATTCAGTTCACCGTCACACAAACCAGAAAATATTCACATTTATAAGCCGGAATCAGAGAATTTCTCTTTAAAAAAATGCTCAAATTCATCTCCAGCAATCATGAAAATCAATTAATTGGTTTAATACTCGACAATTAATTGATTAACAGTGTGAGTGAGCAGCTCAGGGAACAAAATCCAGAGATTTAAGGGTTTTTTTTTCTGAACTGTCATCCCGTCACATTTCAACGTGTGGAACTTCAAGGCCCATCATATTAACCTTACTAACGCAAAAATAAGAAAACATTGATAATCTTCTGGCTGCTGCTCTTCTTTTCCCAAATAAGCGTTAACATTTAGAGAGACGTTGCCTTCTCTACATGTTTTAGTGAACTTCTTCCACCATCAGACGTAAACACAACCAGAACAGTAACAGTAATTGATTTTCTTTCTTCATAGCCGGTAACAGATCCACCAGCCAACAGCCTGAGGATGTTGTTCTGTATCTGCACTAACGTCCACCCGGACCAAACACAGGCAGACCCTGTACGCTCCCATTCAATCACCAGCTTCTACGTCTTAATAATTCATCGTGTTTCCGCTCATCTCCCGTCCTAGATTAGTTTATTAGCCTCCTCCTTCAATACTCATTAGTGTGTCTCTATAAATGTGTTTCACTTCCAGTTTTTAACCGATATACAAAAATACATTCTAGATATGTGTGTAAATTATGTCAAAAGTGTTCATAGAAGGTTCCCCATCGCTACTGAAAGTGAGCGACGAAGGCGACAGCAGCTGAAAAAACAAAGTAAAAGATTTGAACAAAAACAGGTAAATAAAAGGAAAAACCAACAGCGCTGATTGGATTCAGGTTAAAACAGAAATAAATCCCCGTGAGTGTGTTTGTCTGGTTCTGTCGCTCTGAGATGAAGAACCTGAACCCTGACTCCAGCCCGTCTACCTCCAGGACGCCTTCACGCCTCTAACAATCACAGAATGCTCTCCCTCAGGTTGCTGCCGGTCGGCTGCTGACTCTCCGTCCGGGTCCCGTTCCACGAGTGAAAGTCCAGAAGAGCCTGGTTGAGCTTCTCCATCCAGTCCAGCCTCTCCTGCTTGGTGTCGGCCGAAAACCAGCACCTGAGACCAGAACGGCGTCAGTTAGAGAAGAGAACCATCCACCTTTAACACACAGCTGTGAGCGTACTATATATACGCTTGTAAAGACCCGGAGATCAGATTTATATGTTTTAGTGATTCCATCAGAGGAAGTTCAGAGTTTTAGGAGTCACTGGAAACTCAAGACTGTCTTCAGAAGTGGACGTAGACTTTAGCTCTTCTCGCCTGTACCTGTGCTTGACCCGACAGAACCACACAGTGGGTGTGTTCCCTCAGCGACACCACTCTACTGTTTAATCTGCCAGAAAACAGACGGAGGGCGATTCCACCTTAAATCACCAGATCTGACAAACACAGCCGGTGACGTCACGAGAGGCGTCGCCCTCCGACTGTCACCGGTCAAAGTGTGACGTCAGCAGCCGGCTGCAGCCAGAAGAGCAACTCGCCTCCTCCCGACTGTAAATACGAGTGACGGCTGTGTTTAAACAAGTCGTCACGATGAGGGAGAACACTGGCAACGCACAGACAATAACAGAAGCTTGATCACAGCAGAGGAATGAGGAGGAGAGCGTCATCAAAAGTCCAAGTCTGAGCAGTTGTTGTTCATCTTATAAATTGAGTTTTTTCCTGCTCTGACAAACCAAAACATCAGTGCTGTGAAAAAAGCTCTGAGAACGACCCACTGAATCCAAACCAAGCTCTCCATTAGAACGTGTTTTTGTCGTTCGCTCCCAAACGTCTGACCTTATGGGGAGTTTTGGGTCCAACTCACTTGGCCAGAGCGTCCCGGCTGTCGTCCTGCTGCGTGACGCTGCTCACCAGCTCGAAGGTGAAAGGCCGAGCGCACGAATCCCTCTTGACCGGACGGACGCAGCGGCTGGGCGAGCCGGACAGGGAGACGCTGCCTTCTGCCTGCTGGGGGTTGAAAATGTGAAAACATGTCATCAGAACGGAGACTCCAGGTGGTGTGTGCTGCTCACTTACCCTAAAAAAGGTAATCTGATTTCCCACAAATAGCCACTACATTGGCAGCGATTTGTTAGATTTGTGGGAAGGTAAAAATATTACACTTTAAAACTTCAATATGAAAATGAAAACTGTGGTGATTGTTGTTTGTTTATTTACTTACACGCCTGGTAATTGGTGCGAATCAGTTGAAAATCAGTAAATAAACAAACTACAACGACCATTTTCAGATTACATTTTAAAAGTAAATCAAGGCTACGCCGGACCAACCAAATTTAGCCCAAAAAAATAACGTCTAGATCACGCTGGGTGTGTGGTGGGCTGGATTATCACCGGCTTAGAGGTTAGAAATCACATTAGCGTGGAGCCAGATTTCTTGATGACGAGGTCAAGGCTGCTACAGAGGTGCGGTGTGAGGACCAGACTGAAGACTGTGGGTCAAAGGTTCAGACAGTCTGAAGGTAAAGTGGGTGTTCTGAGGTGAATGTGGACGATACTGACAAGTGATAGTCCAATGATGATGGTCTGCTGCTGCCCTCTGAGCTAAAGTTACTCATATTGTTAATATCATATGAAACAGATTGGAGTCGTTGAGCCTCTTCTGCCTGCAGTCTGAACAACATAAATCTGCGTCTGCATGCCCCGTATACGTAGACATCGATCTACTGGAACCGAGTCCTGCTGACAGGCTGGAAAATAACATCACAGCAACAACACCCGACTTGTTCAGGAAGTCCAATCAGGGCTCCAGTTCTGTCCAAACCTTGGTTTCCTTGTCGTTGGGGTGGTTCCAGTAGAACATGCTGCATCCCTCCAGGACGAAATAGCGGCGATGCCAAACCCCGTATCCACTGATCAGCTCGAACATCGTCTGGAAGCCACAAACACAAAGAGGAGGGGATTGACTACACAGACGAAAGCAGCTGTTTAGCCCTGGAAGCAGCATCTTCAGGGTCAGTTCACCACCTTCTACACTCTTGTCTTGGTCAGTATCAGCCGTACAGAAACACACGGTGCATCTAGTTTTGTTCAGAACAGTCTATTCTGATCTTCCATCATTTGATGTGACCACAGTTGCTGTTTCTTTATATTTGTCGTTTCATCATGGACTCGTGTAAGAAAACGCTGGCAGGACAGATTTCTTTTTCAAACTGGACAAGACCGGATAAAACTCCATTAATAGGGAATTCTTGCTCCAGATATCGGTCAGAAAATAATACATACAAAGACTTACGTACAGCACAAAAAAGTAAATAAATAAAATACTGTGACGTCAGACCAACAGTGTTTTCATTTTTGTGGTACAACTTGTTATTCATGCTTCATGAGTTATGAAAGTTCACCAAAAATAACCTTTTTTCCATTTCTGTGTCCCAGTATTTCATATTAAAGTATTCTAATGTTTAGTTTGTATTACTGTGACCTGCAGCTACCTGTGGTTCAGGAAACACCACTAGTCCATTTCTGAATTATCTTTTGTTAATGTGAACTCAAACTTTCATTACTTTTCCTTTTTCTCATATTAGAGATTCTTTAACACGTTACAGATTCATAACAGTGAAAAAAAAATCTGTTTTTTATCTTTAACAGTTCCTGAAATGTTGTTGTTGTTTCATCTGCCTCAGATTGTAACGTGAGAAAAAACCTGCTGGAAGTGGGTCGACGGGAAAGTTTTAAAAAACATCGTCTCACAAAGTATTCGATATATCAAAGTAAAACTGTACAAATATTCATGTTTTATTCTGTTGAGTTTTAAGTCAAATCATGATAGTCGAGCAGAAAATGAAATGATTGGAGATGGAATGACTGAAAACAGCCTTTATTTGTCAAATCGAACCAAACGTTTAGCTGATTCCAGTCCAGAAAGACGCTGAATGATAAATCTTTTTAAGAACCTGCTGTGTACAGACAGAGAGCAGCGTCACTGACCAGGAAGCCTTGGTGCTGGACGTCTGAGTGGCTGCTGCTGTCCAGCTTCAGGTAGATGTTGCCCTCTAGAGGAGAGAGGAAAGGCACCTGCAGTCAGGGAAGAAGGAGGAGAGGCACCGTGAGACAGGTTTGACGGGGAAAAGACTGCGAGAAGATAGATTTCTAACTTCCAACAGAAGATAAAGATTAGATACTGTTCTGCTCTAACAGCTTAAATTAGGAGTAACATAACAGAGACTTAGAGGTGAAACTGAGTGTAAACGCTGCTATTTTCATCCCAGGGATCATGCACGAACACAGCAGAGAAACAGCATGTCTGATAACAGTCCTGTATTATTGGGTTTGATTTCTTTAGATCAGATGAGACAGAGGAAATTAACTCACGATGGACAAACAAACACTGAGGCGGCGGTTAATTTGAGAAACGATGAGTTAGAGCAGAGATCTCCAGCTCCAGTCCTGGTGAGCTACTGTCCTGCAGGTTCTAGACGTTACCGCAACACACCTGACTCACATTAATGGATGATCAACAGACTCGTGTAGAACTTGACAACAAGCTGCTGGAGATCCTTTAATGTGAGTCAGGTGTGTTGCGGTAACGTCTAGAACCTGCAGGACAGCAGCTCACCAGGACCGGAGCTGGAGATCCCTGGATGAGAGTTTTTGCAGAGAAGAAAGACACAGAAAGGAGGCGGTGAAGGGCTGAAAACCTTTTCCTGAAACTCATCTCCCAGCAGCCTCCTGATTTTGCCTTCAAGCTTCATCTGAGTGGAGGAGGCGAGACAAAGAGAAGGGAGGGAGACAGACGGGTTAGATCACCGGTGAGCCCAGCCGTGTGCAGGAACGTCTAAACAAAGAGGGTTTAAAGTGGCGTCTGTGCCGCAAAACCCAGCAGCTGTGCAACAAAAGGAACTTACTGCACTCATAAAAGCACACTCAGGTGAACTCAGGTCGTTTTAAAACATCCTACACTCAGAGAAAAGCTGATGCAGTTCGACCGACCTTGTCCAGAGGGAACTTGCTGTGTCCCAGCGAGGCCAGCGTGATCTTATGGGAGCCGACCAGACAGAAGTTACTGGAGCGCCGAGCGTTGAGGGAAGGATGAGCAGCGGCTGCAGGATGAACGGAAAGAAAACGGATCAACATGAAAGGACACGACCATTATGACCAGTTTAAACACAACTAAACCTCCCCAGAGTGGAGTACAGCAGGAGGAATCGAAGCTGAAATAAAATAAAACTCACATGTCAGAGCGTTACTGGATCTCTGTTGGAAACAAAACAAAGTGTTTACAGACGGGAAGCGAGAAAAACACACATCAGGAGAAGGTTTGTGGATTAAAATCAAGCTGGATACTCACAGTTATAGTATTCAGAAGCTTTCTTGGTGTGACCTGAAGGTGTGAAAATACCATAAATCAATTAATAACATTCATATTAATAATACCTTTATTTATAGAGCACATTATTGGAAAGAGAGTTTACAAAACGGAGGATATTCAGCAAGAAAACATCCGTCAGACAGGCAGACAAAAGACCAGAGAAGCAGAACGTCAGCACAAAATGCAAAATACAGAATTTTAACGTAAATAAATCGATAGTACAAAGAACGATTCATACAAAAAACACAATAAAAGCACCAAGAATAAAAGGAAATATAATAAAACTGTAAAAACAAGAGTAAAATAAAACAAGAGAATTACACATTTAAAGTTAATTTAGTCCCTGAGGTCATAATTAAAGTGTCGTTTATTGTTTTTTAAATATTCTTCATTTAAATTAAACAGTTTATTATTAATTTTTTCTACACCAAATCCAGTTTTTATCTTCTTGTAGAAACTGCTGATTTAATGACTTGTGTTTTATTTTGCTGCCTTGTGAAGCACTTCGACCCCGTTCAGGACTTTCATACGTAGAAGGTCCAAGAAAGAATCTGTGCAAAACATCTGCTGGTATTCATTACAGACTTTTATATTATGTTAAATTAATCTTCTGATGAGTTGACGTATTTTTGGTTTGACAAACGTCCCTCTTTCTGTATTTAAAAAAAAAAAAAAATCTTCAAAAATAAAAAAACAATAACCTAAACCAGATGAACTGGGGGGTCCAAAAGACCCCTAAAGTCCTGAACAGGGCTGAGAAGTGTTCCGTAAATAACAATAAATACAATTTGTGATAAACATCGCCTGCTCACCCGGGACTTGGTGGCGGTCCGGTCCACGCTGCAGCTGCTGCTCGACGTGTGCGACTAGATGGGACGAAAACAAGCCCGTAAAAAAACGACAAGTTCTGATAACAGAGTAAAAAAAATGAGACGATTTTGTACAACTGAGAAAACAAACAGAGTAAGAAAAAGGCAAGAAGCCAAACACAGGAGGCCGGTCAGCTGGCTTGGATACCATCATCTGGATACAAACCAAAGTCTAAACTAAACCACGTTACACAATCAAATGAGACAGGAACACAGAGGTTACGAATAGGAACGCTGAGCTCGTCAAATCAAGACAAGGTGAAGTCTTGAACCCTGAGAACATCAAACCATCATCAAGCAAGATGGCCAAGAGTCAACCAGGAACCAGCAGGAAGCAGCTCTGGATGGACCAGAAGCTGCTGGAACACAGCTGTCAGTGTCCACAGGGTCTGACATCAACATGAGCTGAGAGGCTGATGGAGAAGGAAGTTCTTCCTCTAGAAGCA
>NW_007578998.1:47736-54148 GCF_000690725.1 Stegastes partitus
ACATCAAAGTGGTGAAGAAATGGTTCCATCAGGCTGGAATGAAGGTTCTAGACTGGTCTCCCCAAAGTCCTGACTGGAACCATCCAGAACCTGTGGACTGATGAAGGAACAAGTCTGAGTCAGAAAGACGACGAGTTTCGTTGAATTGCAGCGGTTCTGTCCAGAGGAGTCAGAGATGGACCAGAAGCTGGTGGACAGAACCAGAAGAACCCAACTGAGGAGAACATGGACGTCTAACCAGATTTTAGTATTTCTGTGTGTTTATTTTTGACCCAGCAGGTTTCGTCATATCTCCAGAAGACCTTTAATAAATCTATGAAAGAACCAAAATGCAGGATTTTTTTCTTCATAGAAAATTCAGCATTAGGAGTCTTTGGAAACTCCAGACTTCATGTCATACATGGACTCTACAAGTGGATGTAAACTTTACTTCATGACTGTATATGTAAACGTGAACAGTTTGTCTCACCAGGCTGTAGACTTCCACGTCGATCTCAAAGGATGAACGAATATCCTTCCTAACATAAAAACAAGGAGAGGAAGCAAAATAACGATTAATGAATTCTACATATTCCCCCTTACACTATAGCTTCATACAGTCACACAACAGGAAGCAGAATCCTGTTTTAGAACCTCAACGTGATGAAGGGCAGCTTACAGAGTGACAGACGTGGGGAAGGAGATGGTGTCTCCGTTCTGGGCGTCGGCTGCTGTGGCCAGCGGCGTGGCCACGATGCTGCAGGGCCCGTAGCGGATCAGCACCAAGAAGTAGTGACTCGGCCGGCCTGGAATATAAACACAAAGAATCACAGGTTTAACGGCTAAAACTGTGAACACACACCAGTAATTTACTCCAAAAACAAACATTCAAACAAGGAAGTGAACAACCTTTGTCGCCACCAGTCCTTGACTTTTGAAGTAAAATGTTGTTTAAGTAAATCCAGAAATAAATACAGAAACGTTCTCCCGCTACCTGCACGGCCGTGTGAGGAGCAGACGAACTCCACCTTGAGAGGCAGCTGGATGTTGGTGATGCTGACGGTTCCTCTGCAGGGCTGCTGGGAAACGTAGTCCTTGTCCTCCCCCGACGCCTCCCCAGACTCGGAGCTCCTCTCCTCCCTCAGTCTGGCCACTTCAGCCAGCAGAGCAGAGCGCTTCTCACCTGAATCAGACCAACAAAGCACCGAAAACGTAAACAAAGATGCTTTGAATGCAATTATTAATTAGTCTCCATGATAAAATGCATTACAGTCGGGCTATTTAAGACTCAACTTTATCGCTTCAAGAGCTTCAGTAGAAAGATTTATTTTGGAGTTGCTCTAAATAATAAGAAAAACCTCTCTTTGCACTTTATTAAGTAAACCTTTGGCTGTGAACCTCTTGGTGTACCTACAGGAGACCAGCAGCAGTTTCTCAGCCTCAGCCTCCTCCAGAGAGCCTCGTCCGTGGTCCTCGTCGGTGCAGCAGCTCAGAGCCTGCAGGGTTTGGTTGATCACCGTCTGCAGTTTGGCTGCTTCCTCGTTATGAGCCTGGACCAGGACAGAACGACACTCAGCCTTCATTCTAACACTACTGACCTCTAATCATATCACAGCTGGCTTATTTTAACTTTCAGTAGTTTACTGTGCTTGTTGCTTCCCGACTAGGCGCTGCATTTTCTCATGTTAGAGTCTGATCTGATCTTCGTGACAGACCGAGCTACTCACTGCGATCTTCTCCTTGGTGTTGACGGACGGTTGGGAGCTGGACGCCTCCGGAGCTCGTCTCTGAACTCCAGGAGTGACGCTCTGGATGGTGGGCAGCTTACTGCGTCTCTGCGTGCGGTAGGCGTCGATGCTGTCGACGGAATCACAGCAGGACAGAAACTGAAGCTGAATGATGCTGCAGCAGCACGAGGTGAACGTTGCATTCAACCAGTCTGGACGATCAGTGACTGTTTGGATGGCTGTACATGATGGTCATGTACAGATGTTGAGGAATGCATTTAACAAACTCTTCAGCAGCTGCTACCTCTTTATAGCTACTGTCGGCAGGATGCAGCTTCTTTACATGACCAGCGTTTGTTTTGAGCACCACTTGTGTCCCAGTGAACCCTCATGAACTGAGAACAATAGTGAAATCAGGAGAACTTAACAATGCATTAGACCTCCACCCAGTGTGAGGTTTATGCCCTAAATCAACAACATTGGTCATTACCAACATCATTTCTATGTGTCTGTAAAGGTCAATACACCAGTACGTAGAAGCTCTTAATGCTAATTACTATTATTATTGTTGGATCACAAACAGCCAATCACATCCCTCGATGCTGCAGCCGCTTCCTGAACCCTAACCTCAGTGTGACGCTTCACTCTGGAGAACCAGGCTCATCAAAACGTTAAAGTGGATTTACACGAGGCTGTGTGATCACCTGTACAGAGGAGCAGCTTCAGCAGGAGGGGTGCTGGTTTCCTCTGGAGTCAGGAGTAGAGACGGAGGGTTGGACTCCTGAGTCGCCGCCAGTCGCTGTCGGTCAAACACAAACACACACACAGAGCTAAACAATGATATCAATAACATAATAAATATTACCTCTAAGAGTTGGTGTGGCATCAGTTTCTGCATCATGTGTAGCATTTAATTTCATGTGCAGTATTTCATATTTTCAATTCTCTGGTGAAATATTTCAGTTTGGTCTGCAATATTTTATCACATTTTTAGGTGCAATATTTCATTTTAATCTCATTTTTAAGGTGTAGCATTTCATTTTTATCTCATTTTTAAGGTGTAGCATTTCATTTTTATCTCATTTTTAAGGTGTAGCATTTCATTTTTATCTCATTTTTCAGGTGGAATATTTCATTTTCAGGTGCAGCATTTCATTATCATGTGTGATATTACTCACTACCTCGGTATACTTTGCAGAATCACTTTGTACTGTTCTATTCTAGCCTTATTCCAGCTCATTTATTTAATTCTAGTATCGTATCATACCTCTATCTTATCTCTTTTCTTTATGTTGTGTAGTTGTTTTTTCTGAGGAATATCTGTCAGAAGACTCTTATCTTTGTACCATGCTAGTGGGAGACATGGATTCATAAACTATCGCTTCATGTTGTGAATAAACGTTTTTCCCCGTCACGTGTAACCGTGGATGAATCCTACCAGAGGCGTGACCACGGCCTCCACAGACTTGCTGAGAGGAGACAGGATTCCACTCGTAGGGAAGGTCAGCAGCTCGTCTCCGGTGTTTTCGGCCTTCTTGGCTTCTCCTTCCTCTTCTTCGCTCTTCTCCTTCTCGGACTCGGTGTCCACCTTGTCCTTGTCCACGGAGCAGGCGCTGATGCCGCTGTCCCGCTCCTCGGCGGCGTCCCGTCTCTCCTCCATCATGTCGGCGTACTCCAGCACCTCCTCGAACATCTGGTCGATGATGTCGCCGGTGTTGGTGTCATCGTGGGAGCTCAGTTCAGCATCTGGGCGAAGAGATGTTACATCAAATGAGCAACATTGACTAAAGTTTCAGAAGTCTGTCAGCTGGTGAATTACAGAAACCCAACAACAGTCCTGTGATATACATAAGATACCAACTGTGTTTTTTTCAGACCTTCATCCCAACTCACTCTGATGTTCTAGGTTTAGCTCGTCCTCTCAGTGTAAACCCAGCCCTCAGTGACCTCTGTCTCAACTAATTACAGCTGCATGGTGTTTAATTACTCAGCAACAGTCACATCCGAGGAAACGTGAATAACTTCAACACATCATCCAACAACTTTTGTTTCCTGCTGAATAGAAAAATAAAACTCACACAGCTCTCATTTCCCATCTGCTAGAGACAAGTCTTTACTCCCCTAAAGTCTTCTTTATTCTATGTAAAAGGCAGAACATTTGTTGAAACGCAGGCTCCACATGTGCACCGCAAAACAAGCGAGAAACACGCAAAAATAAAGAAATAAAAACCCCGAAATACTGCATTCATTTCCAACATGGTGCAGCCCTACACCCAGCTCCGTCACCCAGGTGCTCCACCTCTCCAGAACACAGCCCAGGTGTTTGGACCTCACCTGACACGCTCGACCCTGCTCTGGACTCTGTGGACGTATTGATCTCAGACGAGTCATTGATCAGTTCGGGCTCCAGGATGAAGGTGACTCTCTTGGAGTTCTCTCCTCCCTCTGCCCTGCGAGGTTCTCCTGCTACCACGTCCTGGACCTCTGCTGAGCTCTGAGCTCCGTCTTTACAGTCAGACGACTCGGCCTGAGCTGCAGTCACAGTTGGTGCTGCATCTTCAGTGTTTCTTTGGAGGTCTGCGCTCCTTGTCTGTGGAGGTGCTTCAGCTTGTTCCACTCTGTCCGAGTCCAGATCCATGTCTTCTCCAGTGCTGACCGTCTGGCTCTGCTGTGAGTGTCTAAATGTCCCATCATCTTCCTGCTCTGGTTTCAGTGTAAAGACATCGCTGTCTTCTGAAAGCATTCCGTCATAACCTCCTTCACTGGACTCTGTGTTCTCCGGGTTTCTGTCTAGAGCAGATTCGTCTTCTAAACAGCCCTCTGGCTCAGATCCGTCCTCTCCTGGTTTGGGTTTCTCACCTTCCTGCGCTTCAGGAGAGCCAGCAGGAGGAGCCCTGTGACTTTCAAAGCCAGCTCTGGACGATTCCAGCTCTCCTTCCTCCTGACCTCCAGCCCTGCACACTCTGCCTGGAGGGTACCTCCACATCTTCAGCTCCTCGTCCGTCGATGGCTCGATCGCCTCCTCGCCACACGACGAGCCGTCGACCTTTTCGTCCTCATCGAACGTGAACATCTCAGGGATTTCCTGCTGGGTTACTTTGGCTTCCTTCGCGTTTGACTCATCCTGAAAAGTGGACTGTAAGAAGCTCTGCTCGTTAACCGTCGGCAGCTCCGACATGTTCTGATCGTCGCTGAAAGGAGCTTTGGAGAAACTCGGCTCGTCGCTGAAAGACAGCATCAGGACAGTCTGGCTCTCCGGCTGCTGACAAACCAGCTGCAGCTGTTCCTCCTCCTTGATTTCATCGCCACCGGCTTGTGGTTCCTGCCCTTCGTTAGAACCTTTACGCTCTACGGGAGCTTCAGGTGAACTGGGTTTGCTTTCACCTGTTGGAAAACGAGTCTTACATCTCATCATTAGACATCCTCGCCAAACGGGTTCACATCAGGGACTTTATAGGAAAAAAATCTACGATTTAATGTATAGATTCCTGCTCAATCTGTGTTTCTCCTCCAAATACTCAAAAAGTAAAACCTTAAAACAACAGAACATATGGAAGACTTTACAGGTGTTCCAAATGAAGCAGCTGCTGCAGGTATGTCACATCCGTCTACAAAATAAAAGACTTTAATCTGATTAGATTTTTCTAAAGAGTTTGTAAAACTGTGGAAGAGGAAGAAGAAGAAGAAGATCTGTGAATGAGCATGTAGTCTGTATATATTGTGTGTTTGTACATTTTGGCCCTCATACTGACTTTGCTCAATAGTTCAGGACATTCCTGCTTCTGATGAATTTATAAAATACGTTTAAGTTTGTAAAAGAAACGTCAGACTTGTATTTAAAGTCCTACCTGTCGTATTTACAGACGGTTTCTCGGCACCGGACGCAGAAGCTTCGATGAAACTTCCATCTTTCATCTCAGTGTCACCAGAAACCTGCAGAAACCATCAGAAACCATCAGAAACCACCAGAAACCATCAGCACCAGGACTCAGGAGGAAATAGTTTCATAAATAAATATAAAGAGCTGAAAATAGAACGAAAGCTGAGATTCTACTTTAATTGGGGTTTTTTTAAATTCTATGGACGCACATCTTAAAATCTTAAATACTGCTTCTTCATAAAGAGGATGATGTTCAAAGTGACATAATTTTCTCATAAAAACGTTTTTAACAGTCAAATAAATGCTGATGTTTTATCACTCAGACAGATTCAGAAGGTCTGCTCTGTTTTTCAGAGCTCCAGGGTGTGTTGGGTGGTAATACAGCTCTATTATGCAGCTTTATTTGACTGAAGTGTTGTTTTTTAGGCTCAGTGACCAGCGTTGTTTGAATTGTCAGCTATAAATATAACACAGGTAATGTTTACTTGAAATTATTGAAAATAAAACGATACCAGACATCATCAGAAGATGGTAAACAAGTTCTAAATTGGAGTTTACTTGAGATAAAAGCTGCATTTTTCTAATTAAAGTATACGTTTCTGTTTAAAACGATCAGCAAGTCAACGGTAACTTCCTAAAATAATAATATTCCTCTTTTCCAGATGACATCAGTGATATAACTGATCATGTTTGGAGGAGAAAATGGTTCATACTTTGCTCTGACTTTTGTTTCTTTAGTGGTTTCTGTTTGGAGTCTTATACGTTGAATATGTTGGTTGGATGAGGATTCATAGAGAGAAACTAAAGCACAAAACCAGGTACAGTC